>NC_080800.1:8865113-9030113 GCF_028018385.1 Neofelis nebulosa
CTGCCTGACACAGACCTTGCCAGTTGGGCAGCTGCCTCTTGAAGTGTCTCCAAGGGCTGTTGCTCAGAGAGTGCAGTCCAGCATTTTTTCTGCTTTCCCTTTTAGACTTGTCTTCCCTCTGCTTCTAGGTCTCCACCCAGAGCAGAGAGTGCTCTTTGGGGACTGAAGGGGAGCCCGGGCCAGACCTTGAGCTGCACATAACAGGTGGCATGTGGACGAAGCTCATCCCGAGGCGGGCGAGCCAAAGCAAGGAGCAGGGGACAGGGCCGGGCTCCTCCTGGATTCCCGCGTCCGGGAGAGCTTGGCGCCTGCCGGAGCTCCTTTCCGACAGCTGTGCGTGGGATGGAAAGGCAATTTCCTCCTTGCTGTTCCCTTTCCAGGAATGAGGAGCAAGTGCAGGCAAGGGCACTCCTCTTCCTAGACCCGGGGGCTGAGGGAAGAGGGGGCCAAGGACAAAAGCTCCAGAATCTTTCCATCTTGGAGTAAAGAGAGCAATATTTATGTTTGCTTTGGTCCGGTCAGCACTTCGTGCCACCGCTGGGCAGGTTAACACTTGCCATCTGACCCTGACAGTGCAGTGTGAGCTAGCTTAGGTAGTGTGATTACCGAGTCTGGAGTAAAATCTACATGCTTTCGCTTTCTTTGGGTAAGTTACTTGATAAGTTTCAAGGTTGTCATCCAGAAACTGGGAATAATAATTTTCTCTCTTCATATGATTGCTGTGAGGGGTAAATGGGAAAATACGTGTAAAGGGATTCATAGCCTAATAACTGGCATTTAATACATATTTGATAAATATTATTTGGTAATGTTAGAGTTTTTATGAGGGTAGAAACTGTCTTGTTCGCTGCCATATCCCCAGCTCCCAGAACAGTTTCTGGCACATAGTAGGTACTTATTAATTATTTGATGAATGAAGGAATGAGTGAATGAATGGATGACTTAAGCGAATTAATGAATATATTCTATGACAGTCTAACAGTTATTTTTGTGCTTTATCAGAGGACTCGATGGCTTTAAGTGTAAACGGTTGAGTGTGATTGTGTTTGTGCACATGTATACATAGCAGGTGTATATATGTATGTATATGGGATAGAGATTTTTCAGATGCTGCCTAGTTAGTCAGAAATGACACGGCCCTTTTTTTCTGGAGCTATAGCTCTCTTCCTGTCCCCCTCTTCCCTTTGCATGCTTGCACACTTGTGTACTCTTGCCCTCACTCTCACGTGCACTTGCTTCATCTTTTCTTTTCTCTTCTTTTCTTTTCCTTTCCTCTTCTCTTCTCCTCTCTTCCTTTCTTTTTCCTTTCCTTTCTTTTTCCTTCCTTCCTTTCCCTCCCTCCCTACGTGCCCCCTCTTTTTCTTTCTTTCTTTCTTTCTTTCTTTCTTTCTTTCTTTCTTTCTTTCTTTCTTTCTTTCTTTCTTTCTTTCTTTCTTTCTTTCTTTCTTTCTTTCTTTCTTTCTTTCTTTCTTTCTTTCTTTCTTTCTTTCTTTCTTATTTTGGCTTTGGTGTTTAAAATCCTTCCTCAGAACCTATCGAAATATATAGCTTTCATACTCACAATACACCCAAGGTCTTTGCCACGTGAAACAGTATAGCCTTTCTGCTCTGATGATGGTCTTTCAACAGTGTGCTGCTCACTTGCTTTTGTTGAACAGAATTCAAACAAGTAAATTTGGAAATTTAATTGTTTTATTAAATGATTTGTGAATTGGTCAGCATCCCATTTAGCAAGCAGAGGATACCTCCACTGAGCTAAACAAAAGAAGGGTTTTTAAAGGCAGAGAGAAGGCATTAAAAAAAAAAAGAAATTTATTAGTGAGGAATGCATTGGTTAGGCAAGGTTGCCCTTCTAAGGGGAACGGAAGGGGTCTGTCAGTAAATTTCCAAGTACTGATTGGAATATTCCATGTTGACGGGTTAAAGGTTACATTCCTGGGGCGTGGGGGTTAAGACTGGACTTAGGTTAGGTATTAAGTCTCAGTTTACTGACTTGGGGCCTTAAGTGATACTATTTTGGGCCCATGATTTTCTTCTTACCGGTTGTAATTCAAGTGCTAGGGCAATCATTTTACAGTCCTCCTTGGGTGTGTGAGCTGTCTCCCAGTCTTGGCCTGTTGAAGGCCATGAGGCTCTGACAACCACCCACTCCTTCACTCCCACATGAGTTGCAAGGAAGACAGGATAAGCACAAAGACACATGTGCACTAGGATACAACCAGAGCCATAAGAATGAGTAAGTACATAAAAACCTGCTGTGCAGAGAATGGATTTACTCTGCTCAATAATTGAGTTCCGAGATGGTGAAACTGAAGGGACTTTTCACAGTTAAAGAAAGGGCAGGGGCACCTGGGTGGCTCAGTCCATTAAGCGGCCAACTTCAGCTCAGGTCATGATCTCACAGTTCCTGGGGTTGAGCCCCACATCGAGCTCTGTGCTGACAGCTCAGAGCCTGGAGCCTGCTTTGGATTCTGTGTGTCCCTCTCTCTCTGCCTCTCCCCTGCTTGTGCTCTGTCTCTCTCAAAAATAAACATTAAAAAAAAAAAAAGAAAAAAATTTTTAAAAAAAGACAGTAATCACTTACTGAGTGCTATGAATGAGGTGCTGTCCTCAGTGAGTTGGATATGGTAAGGCATTTAACTCTGTGATAGCTTTAGATGTGTCAACTTGGCTAGGCTCCACTATAGTCCAAGGGTTCCCTTCAAGGGAATTGTACTTCTGGTTAGGGCAGGCTACCAGGGGTATTCTCAAAGGCGTCGAAGGAAGAAAGGGACACAGTGACTGTTTTGTAGCACATAAGTCTTATCCCAGTTATTCAAACACTAGTCTCGATGCTGCAGTGAAAAGATTTTCAAGATGTGATTAAGACACACAATCAGTTGATTTTAAGTTAATCAAAGGGCAGTTATCCTGGGTGGGCCTGACTTAGCCACCTGGAAGGTCTTTAAAAGAGAGCTTATGCTTCCCTGAGTCGGAGATGTTATGGACCAGCTGAAGCTTGTGCCCGTGGGCCTGCACCCTGCTTATGATCCTCCCTTCCTGACTGCCTACACTACAGACAGTGGGCCTCATAAGCAGCCTTCACAACTGCATAAACCAATTCCTTGTAAAATACACACACACACACACACACGCACACACGCACACACACACAATCTCCTACTGGCTCTGCTTCTCTGATTGAACCCTGACTGATGGGAAGCCTTCTCATATGAGGTAGTTATTCCCATGTGCATCTGGAGAAGCCGAAGCACGGAGAGATTAAATAACTTTTCCAGGATCACATAATCAGTAAATGACAGTTGGAATTCAAACCCAGGGAGTTTAATCCCCAAGCCAAGCTCTTGACTGCTACATTATACTGACTCCTCTACAGGTTGTGAAATGTATAATTGAAAGTAGTCAGTATCGACCATAAGAAGAATGATTAATCCAGAGTAGTGGTTCTCAACCTGGACCAAACATTAGAATCTTATGGAAAGTTGTAGACATCCCAATGCCTGGCGTGAACCCCAGACTGATTACATCAGGCTCTGTGGAGGTGAAGCCCAAGCATCAGTGTTTTTAAAGTTCCCCACAAGATTCCAGTGCACGGCCAAATTCTAGAATCACTGCTCTAGCATAGAACGGCACATCTCAGACTTTGATGTGTGTGAGACTCCCCTGGGCATGGTGTTAAAATGGAGGTTCTAACTCAGTACACCTGGGTAAGGGTACAGCTTCTGCATCTTGTAAGAGGCTCTTCCCCGGGGATTATGATATTGTTGGTGCAGGGACCGCATTTGGGGAGCAGGGCTCTTAAGTGTGCTTCAAAGAGAAGGATATTTGAGAAGAGGAGAGAGACTAGAAAAGAGCAGGGTATTCTTGGCTGTGAATAATAGGTATGGAGCAGTCTAGATGGAGCATGTGAGAGAGGGCACTGGGGACAGACCAAGCAAGTGGAGTCACCTGTCTGATGGCTGGACCCAGGCTGGATGTGAGAGCTGGGGGCTCAGGGAGGTTCATTGGTGAAAGGTCTTAGAGCTTCCCCCCAGAAATATGAACTCAAAGGACTGCAAAGATTCCTGAATGGTTGATTTGGACAAGATGATTCTTGTCCTTGCTTGTATAACAGATTATAGTAGAGCGTGGTTTCTTAACAGCGGCACTAATTGATATTTAGGGACAGGTGATTCTCTGCTGTGGGGCTGTCCTGTGCATTGGAGGATGTTGAATGGCATCCTTGGCTTCTGTCCTCTCCATACCCGTAGCACCCCCTAGTTGTAACGACCAAAAATGTCTCCAGACATTGCCAAATGTGCCCTGGCTGACAAAATTGCCTCTGGTTGGTGGAGATCCACTGGAATAGACTGAAAATTAGCACAGGGCTGTTGCACTAGGTTCCAAGATCCAGTATTTTCCAATGCCCTCTAACCAAGCTACCCTTCTGGTTTAGATGAATGCGTGAGAGCTGAAGGGTCCTCTCTTTTAGAGGAACTGTTCCTTATTGATGCTCTTCGATGTGATTTCTCAATTTTGGACTTCCAGCCATTGGGTTCTGACTGATTTCCCTTGTGCAATTGCACAGATATCCTTCTTGAGCTCTTTAGGCTATTGGAGTTTAGATAATCCAATTAGCTTTCCCTGATCTCAGAGGCATATGTATTTTTAAGAGGGAATTCAGGGGTGCCTGGGTGACTCAGTCGGTTAAGCATCTGACTTCAGCTCAGGTCATGATCTCACAGTCTGTGAGTTCGAGCCCCGCGTGGGGCTCTGTGCTGACAGCTCAGAGCCTGGAGCCTGTTTGGATTCTGTGTCTCCCTCTCTCCCTCTGCTCCTCCCCACCTCTCAAAAATAAATAAACATTAACAAATTTTTAAAAAGGGAATTCAAACTTGACTACATTCGTTCCTTTCTACTGCAGTATTCCCTCCTTGTCTTTCCACCTTCTAGTGCCAAACTGATGTTTGTAAAGAGGCCAAGCTGATATTAGGAGTCGTTGCTTAGTTTATGTCGAGTGACCAGCAGCAGTGAAATGTGTTCCAGCTGAACCCGGGCACAATAGCCAGAGTGCGACGTGACAACTGCATTACTGAGCCCCTCCTCCTAAGAGTATTTTAACAGGTGCTTCAAAAACCGGAAGGTGCTCGCTAATTGCCTGGGCATTTTGTTAAAATGCAGATGCCAATTCAGTAAGTCTGGGACAGGACCTGGGACTCTGCATTTCTAGCAAGTTCCACGGGGATGCTGATGTTACCAGTCCCTGGGACAGACCACACTTGGAGTAGTGAGGATTTAAACCGGTCTTGTGGTTGGAGATTTGGAAACTACTAAATTCAGTATTTGAATTAATCTGAGTATAAATTGTTTAATATTCACCCCACCTTACTTTCCTCAAAAACCTTGATAATTATTGTTCCAGCTTTCTACTTTAAGATATGGTGTGAACCATGGAGGAACTGCAAAAACATTATGCTGAGCAAAGGAAGCTAGACACAAAAGAGAACATACAGTATGATTTTATTTACATGAAATTCTAGAACAGGTGAAGCTAATCTAGAGTGACATAAATTAGATCACTGGTTTCCTGGGGCTGGGGTTGGTAGTGATGGTGGGGTTGTCTAAATTTGTTGGAGGTGATAATGGTCCTTATATTTTAGAGGTAATACTGATATATTTACAAATGAATGATATGATTCCTGGGACCGGCTTTAAAATAATCTGCTGGGGGAAATGGGTGGAGGTGTATATAAAACAAGAGTGGTCACGTGTTGATAATTGTTGAAGCTGGATATTGGGTATGTGGCCTTCAGTGTACTGTTGTCGACTTCTGTGTGTGTGTGTATATTACCAGAACACTTTTTTTTTAAGGCAATTTTCTGTTGAGATGTTTCCTGTCATGATGAATGCCTTTTCCAAAGGTAAGAGATGTTATTATCTCCAGTGACTGCTTTCATTCATTCAACATAGATTCATTGGGCACCTGCTATGTTCCATGCGCTATGTTAGGCAATGGGAATACATCAATGAATGAAGCTCAGAAAAATTCCTACAGCCACATTGCTTGTACTCTGGTGCAGAAGTCAGGCCATAACTGATTTAGGTAATAAATACGTACATTGTTTAGTATGTTAGACTAAGTGCTGTGTGAAAACTAGAATAGAGTAAGGGGGGTCACAAGTGGTGGAAGGGCGAGAGGGTGAGAGAGACAGGTGAGGGCTCCTTGAGGAGTTGGGTGCTCAGGGTAGGCCTTCCTGAGAAGATTTCATTTGCATCAAGTCCTGAAGGAAGGGAAGGATTTAGCCCATGCAGATAATGGGAGAGAACATTCTAAGCAAAGAATAACCAGTGAGAAGTCCTCGGGGTGGAGCAGCCAGAGACTGAAGCAAAAAGGAAGAGGCCCTTGTGACTGAATGGGGGGGTGGGGAGAGGGCACAGCAAGAAAGAAGATCAGGGTGGTGATAGGTCCAGATGAGTCATTGTAATGACTGACTTTCATTCTGAAATGGCAGCCTCCTGAGAGTTTTGAGCTATGAGTGATAGGACGTGACTGCTGTCTTGAGAACAGACTCCCGGGGGCAGAGGTGGAAGAAAGAGAGGCTGGCAGGCAGGAGACTTCACTTGCTTGGTCTGTCCCCAGTGCTTTCTCTCACGTGCTGCATGCAAATCGTTCCATATCCTATCATTCATAGCCAAGGATGCTCTCCTCTTTTCTAGTCTCTCTCCTCCTCTCATATATCCTTCAGTTTGAAGCACACTCTAGAGCCTCAGTACCCAAGTGTGGTCCCTGGACCAGCAGCCTCGGCCTCTCCCGGGAGGAGCCTAAGAGATACCCATCACTAATCCAAGTGAGAGACTATGGGAGAGTCAGACAAGATGAAAGCTCCCAAGGTAGAGAGGAGAGTTGAATTCTGGAAATAATTTGAAAGTAGGGCTGACAGGATTTCCTGACCAAACATGTGGACTGTGAGAGTACCAGTGAGTGAAGGATGTCTCCAAGGTTGAAGCTTGAGTAAATAGGAAGATGGACTTGCCTTTGAAATGGGAAGACTGCTTTGGGTGTCCAAGTGAGGGTTTGAAGGTTGCTTGACATACCCTCCACTCTTTAGTGAATATAGCATCTAACTACCTTAAAGACTTATGTTTGTGCAATAGCCTCATAAAAACTACCAAGTGGCTTTTCCATCAAAGCAAATTTGAAGAGGTTATTGAGGAATGCATGATGTGGGAACTATAAATTTGTGGGACATTTTGTGTGATGCTAGCAGCTAATGGCAATATACTCTACATTCCTCTCTGTAGCATCCTAATTTTTCATGCCTAGAATGCACTTGGGTGATTGAGACTGTATTTGCTTCTTTTCAGGATGTGACTGGTGACTGTAGCAAGAGGAACGTTGTAGAATAATTTGTTAGTACAGAGGAAAATGGTTGAAGGGTTTATTGTAGGCTAAAACCTGACATCAATCCTAATCTTATTTTCAATTGCTGTGACTCAGGAGCAATGTCGACTTGCAGCTGACGCTTTGTGGGGCCAGCCCTCCTTCTCTTTCTTGTTTTTGCCTTTTATTGCCACCCCACTTTCTCTTCTCATGAGAGTTAAGGACTAAGGTTTAAATGATAGGTAATAGAATAAATATTGGTTACTTAGCCATGATCACTGAGTTACCCGATAATACTTTCATATTTATAAGGAGTTTTGAATGTAAGTACACATTCACTGAAATGGACTATCATGTGAAGGAATTTTTACACTGCCTACTGGGTCATTTTGCGCCAACAATAGAATGCCCAATTCTAAATGGATGGTATTCTTTCCTTCCCATCACTTTGTTATTCACTATCAGCGTAGCATCATATTTCCTTGAATCATTTTCTCCTATTATCACAATCTCACAATAATATAAAAGTGTTGGGTATTAAAGAATTATCCAGATGCGTGGTCTTTGGAAAAATAGTCATTGATTCAGGGGTCCAGGTTTCTGAACAATTTTCTTTCAGGTCTGCCGTGAGCTGAGTTCCTTGTTTCTCTTTTGCTTTTTCATCCAGTTGTAAGCAATACTATATGAAAGATGTAATAATTTGACAGAGTATCAAATTGCCTTTCAGTGAGATTTGTTATTTAACGCCCCCCCCCCTCAGAAAAACACAATTCCTAGGAATCTGCTCTGTGGCTGCTGACACTTGGCATGGGAAATTATCTCTTAGAATGGAATTGGCATGGAAACGGTGGTAGCCTCTTACTTTCCTCTCACACTCAACCGTGAGGGAGAATTCCCAGAAGGAAAATGAATGGCTGAGCCAAGAGCAAAGGTGAGGGCCAGAAGACTGGTCGGGAGGTTGTTGCAGTCACCCAGGGGAGTGATGAGGCAGACTGGCACGCCACTGTGCTTAGCTGGGGAGCTTACAGGAGATGGGTACGTTCTGGACATGTTGTAAATACGGGGCTAATGGGATTTGCTGATGGGGTGAAGATATGGTGTGGGTCAAGGGTAACTCTGAAGTTTCAGGCCCGAGTTACGGGAAGGATGAAGTCAATAGGCAGGGTGTTCTCGGAGGCCTATAGAAAGGAAACTGAGAAAGGCAGGATTTGGAAGAATGAAGTGGCATTGGGCAGGAAGAGCTGCCATTTTTTATTTTGTCTACAGTCTTTGAGCGTGATTACTAGTCTTATCTACCACTGGCCACTTTCCAAAGCTTTCTAATAAACGAAAAATGCTGGGAAAGATAAGTGGTGCATGTTTATATGTCAGTATTGAGCATAGACTTCAACCCCAAAATGGAATATATTGCCCTAGTTTTCTAAACTGTGATATTTTTAACTTTAATATTTATGCTAATATATAATACTTTTTTGAAGAAAAATTGAATCAAACTTTGAAGAGCAAATTGAAGCAAACAATGCTTACATGTAGTCTAAATTCCTTGAGCCAGAACATCCAGCAAATAATGAGGCTGATTAATAAACCACTTGGAAACCCACTCTTCATTTTTAAGGCCCTACCTCCTCCTCTCTGATTTAAATCCAAATCACAATTCCATTTTGTTCAAGTTCCACCTTTTAAGTTCCATGCTTTCTTGTTTGAAGTAAATAATTTTTTTAACGTTTATTTATTTTTGAGAGAGAGAGAGAGAGAGAGAGATTGAGAGAGCATGAGAGAGAGAGAGAGAGAGAGAGAGAGAGAGAGAGAGAGAGATTGAGAGAGCATGAGTGGGGGAGGGACAGAGAGAGAGAGGGAGACACAGGATCCAAAGCAGGCTCCAGGCTCTGAGCTGTCAGCACAGAGCCCGACGCGGGGCTCAAACTCACGAACTGTGAGATCATGACCTGAGCCAAAGTCGGATGCTTAACCGACTGAGCCATCCAGGCGCCCCAAGAAATCTTTAAGTTACAAATTTAAAAGTAATTATATTATATTAGAATCCCAATACTTGAATCGTAGTTGTAAATTTAGAGTTTATGTTCTCCAGCCAAAATTCCATAGAATTTTCTCTTTGCAGCCCTACAAGTTGTCTTTTTAACAATTACTGTTATTTTAATTCCTATGCTATTTGAGTTTTAATATATCCTGCTGTTTTGAGTCTGATTTTGAGACTATTAAGTGAAACATCTGGATATTGCAGAAGCATTGTTCATTTATTTTGAAATGGTTACATTTATCCGCTCTGTCTTTCATTTTCAAATAGGTGGATATAAATAGTCATCATCTGACTTAAAGCATTGTCACTTTTATGTCTCACAGTGTCTTTCTAGAAAAAGCAGACAGAACCCTCCATCATGAAAGGTAGTCTTCATAAAGTGCTGCTTTACCCACTGAACTCAGGTAACTGAGGAGAGACTTTGCCACTAAGTTTGAGGTGAAGGAAGGGTATTTGTCTCTTTCACCAAATCCTGTTGATCCTTGACCTTTTCAATTGAAGGGGAAGGGACACTGTTAAAATGTTGGCTGCAAGGAAGATAAGAGCTTGATTTGGGTTTTAAATTTAGCATTCAATTCTGTCCAACCATCATTGAGTCAAGTGGTTTTTACACAATTAGCTGAAGTCAATATCGAATTTCCTGTCTTGGTCCTCACTTTCACCCTTCTCAGGAAGCAAGTTGGAATTGACTGCGTCAGCCTTGATTTCCCAGACCCATGGGAGGTCAATACTCATCAGCCACCTTTTAGGAATATCAACAATGACCTTTGATTACTGTTCTCATTTTAATGTTAGGACTCTGAAGTCTTGACCTTGTCCCCATAAGCTCTGGAGCTTTTATAATATGATTATTTTTAAAGATACAACATAATATTGACATGTAGAGAATAAATCTATTTTTGGTGATAATGGAAGGAGCTCCTCAAAGAGCAAGACTGTATTTTTTTCCTATTTCTTTCTGTGGCAAAGTTAGTTCTACCCATAATCACGTTTCCCCTTTCCTCTTGCCACTGGCAACTCGATTTTATTTAGGTGGCAATATACATTCCCACCCCCTGGAAGATGAATCTAAACCAGTGGTCTAAACTGGTGGTCTAAATCAGTGCATGGTCATTCCATTTCCCTTGGACAAATACTCCCTTTTCCACCCCCTCCTGCAAACTAGGCTGTCCTGTGACTTTTGGCCAAGCAGACAGTCTTACGGGGAAGACTGCTGAGGGATATCCAGGAGAGTCTACTGCCTGAAAAAAGAGAGTTTAGAAGAGCACCTCCTCAGCACTGCACTTTCCCCCTTCTTCCTGCCTTGAATGTGATTATGTGATGCTTGCATTTGCAACATCCCTCTTGAAACTACGAGGTTACAAACTAAGGGAAAATGCTGAAGATTGTGAAATGGAAAAGTAAAAATAATCCTGAGACCTTGGTGACTTTGTTGATTTAAGGCAGCAAACCAGCAACTCCCTGCCTTCCTTTATTTTGAGATAATAAAATATATTTGTTTTTCACATTGTTAATAATTCTTTTCCTCAGTAAGAAACATTTCTTATTGGGGTTGCCTCGGTGGCTCAGTCAATTGGGCTTCCGACTTCAGCTAAAGTCATGATCTCACGGTCTGTGAGTTCGAGCCCCATGTCAGGCTCTGTGCTGACAGCTCGGAGCCTGGATCCTGCTTCAGATTCTGTGTCTCCCTCTCTCTGCCCTTCCCCCATTCACGCTCTCTCTGTGTCTCTCAAAAATGAATAAACGTTTAAAAAAAATTAAAAAAAAAAGAAACATTTCTTATTGATTCAGCTTCTGTTGTGTTCTTCAGGCAAATTACCCATATACTCCATTTTGCAGAAGCAAGTTTTACCTACTAAAGAGAGCCCTGAATTAGCCCAGACTTGGTCTCTAGTCTTTTTTTTTTTTTTTTTTAATGTTTATTTATTTTTGAGACAGAGAGAGACAGAGTATGAACAGGGAAGGGTGAGACAGAGAAGGGGAGACACAGAATCTGAAACAGGCTCCAGGCTCTGAGCTGTCAGCACAGAGCCCAACGTGGGGCTCAAACTCATAGACTGCGAGATCATGGCCTGAGCCGAAGTGGGACACTTAACCGACTGAGCCACCCAGGCGCCCCTAGTCTTAGAACACTTATATTTGAATGCTGACTATTCATCAGATTCTGTGCTACATATTGGGGATATTAAGATTGATACTATGTGCTCTTAACCACAAAGGATCTTAGAAACAAGTAGGAGATATCACCTTTAAATAGATAATTTTGATACAGTGAGTCAAGTATAACAACAGAGGTATCGACTAGAAGTTATTGGAGCAAAAGCTGGCATTATGGACTCTTATTTTGTAAGGCACAGAGAAAGCTTCTGAATAGAAGCTGATTTTTCTTTTTAAATAAGTTTTATTAAGGTATAATTTACAAACAAAATTCACCAATTTTAAATGTACATTTTATGTATAGTCGTGTAACAGCCATCAAATTCAAGTTACAGAGTATGTACATCACTCTGAAAAGTTCCTTGCAATTAATCCTGTCCCCAAATCCTCTGATCCTGGCAAACACTGGCTTTCAGTTTGTCCCCACGATCTTGCCTTTTCTGGAATGTCAAATCAATGTGGTTAGTTCCCTCTCATTTTGAAGGTTAATTCTGCCAAATTTGAATTCTTAGTTTATAGTTTTCTTTTTGTACTTTAAATATATTATCTCACTGCTTTCTAGTCTTCATTATTTATGATAAGAAGTCAGCTTTTTGTTATTTTATTCCTACTCTAGTGAGTTGTTTTTCTCTTGCCGCTTTCAAGATTTTTCTTCTGTGGCCTTTAACAGTTTGACTATGGTGTGTTTAGGTACAGATCTCTTTGTCTGTATCTGATTTGGGTTTTGTTCACCTTGTTGGGTCTCTAGATTAATGTGTATTATCAACTTTGGGAAGGTTGCAATAATTACTTCTTCAAATATTCTATTTATTTCTCTCTCTCATTTCCTTCTGGTACTCCCATTCCATGTACATTGGTACACTTGATATTGTTCCACAAGTCTCTGATACTTGGCTAATTTTTTCTTCCATTTTTTTCTCTCTTTATTCAGATTGGATAATTGTACTGATCTATTTTCAAGTTTATTAATGCTTTCTTCTGCCATCTCAAGTCTGCTGCTAAGACCATCTAGCAAATTTATCATTTCTGTCATTGTACTTTTCAACTCCAGAGTTTTTATTTGGTTATTCTTAATATGATTTCTATTGCTATACTGATAATTCCCCATTTTTTGAGTCATAGTCATTACATTTTTGTTTAATTCTTAAACAAACATGGTTTTTCTTAATTCACTGAGCACATTTATAATAACTGCTTTGAAATCTTCACTGAATCTGGCATCTGGACCCACTCAGAGCCTCAACCCACCCACCCCCCCTTTTTTTAAACTCCTTTTGTTTTCCTGTGTATGGGTTATACTTTCCTATTTCTTTGTATGTCTCATTTTGTTGTTGTTGAAGCCTGGATTGGAAGCTAGATGTTTTAGGTAATATACTATAGAAACTATGGGTTCCCTATTTTTTGCTCTTAGGGTTTTTGTTTTTGCTAATTTATCTTTTTTAGCTTTATTTTATTTAGTAACTTTCTTTGCTGTGATCTGTGGAATCTTTTCCTCCCCTGTTATTTCCCTTGTTTGTGGCTGCGATGTCTCTGTTGTTTTGTTTTTTCACTTCTAAGTTTTATTTTTATTTTTATTTTTTAAATGTTTATTTATTTTTGAGAGAGAGACAGAGCATGAGCAGGGAAGGGGCAGAGTGAGAGGAAGACACAGAATCTGAAGCAGGCTCCAGGCTCTGAGCCGTCAGCACAGAACCTGACCCAGGGCTCAAACCCACTAACCATTACATCATGATCTGAGCTGAAGTCAGACACTCAATTGACTGAGCCACCCAGGCACCCCAGTTTTATTTTTATTTTTATTTTACTTTTTTAAAACTTTTATTTTCATTCCAATGTCATTAACATGTTATATTAGTTCCAGGTGTAAAATGTAGTGACTCAACAATTCCATACATCACTCAGTGCACTCCTTAATCCCCATCACCTATAGTGTCCATCCCACCACCTGCCTCCTCTCTGGTAACCATCAGTTCTCAATAGTTAAGAGTCTGTTTCTTGGCGTCTGTTACTCTTTTTTACTTTGCTTGTTTGTTTTGGTTCTTACATTCTACATACAAGTGAAATCATATGGTATTTCTTTTTCTCTGACTGATTTATTTTGCTTAGCATTACACTCTGTAGCTCCATCCATATTGTTGTAAATGGCAAGATTTCATTGTTTTTTTTATGGCTGAATAATATTCCATTGTGTATATGTACCACATCTTCTTTATCCATTCATCTATTGATGGGTGCTTCCATAATTTGGCTATTGTAAATAGTGCTGCTATAAATATAGAGGTGCATGTATCTCTTTGAATTAGTGTTTTTGAATGTTTTTAGTAAATACCCAGTAACATGGTTACTGGATCATGTGGTAATTCTATTATTAACTTTTTGAGGAACCTCCATACTGTTTTCCCCAGTGGCTGTACCAGTTTGCATTCCCACCAACAGAAGAGGAGGGTGCCTTTTTCTTCACATCCTCGCCAATACTTGTCTAAATTTTTGTATGTATGTATATATTTATTTATTTTAATGCTCAATGTGGGGCTTGAACTCAACCCTGACATCAAGAGTTGCATGCTCTATGGACACCCTGGGCACACCATTTATTTTTAACCTGGCTTCCTATGAGTCTGTATAGCTTTGCTTTCCTTTTGTCTGTATAGCTTTGCTTTCAGTCAGTGATTGGATAGAAATTGTGCTAGAACAACCTACGTCAGTAAGGATTCAACTTTCTGCTGATGGATATGTGTGCAAGTATGGAAACACTTTCAGAGTCTAGGTAGTTTTCAATCTTGTTTAATTTTTGGCCGGGTCCACTTAGGCCTTCTCTGCATGTGCAAGCAGCTTCCCGGTCATCTAGGGATGTATGGAGAGCTTAGACCCACTTAGATTGTCCCCGTGCTTGTACACAATTCTAGCCCCTCTACGCTTTCCAGCTGGCTGGAATCTCCCCGTTAAATTTCTGGCTTTCCAGCTGGACTGTCACTCACTCTCAGTGGGTTTACACCTTAGGGTAATATAGCTGTGGACTTTCCTTCTTGGTTTCCTACATACTTGTAATTTTTACAGTACCAGTAATTTTACAGACCAACAGTACCACTGTTGGTCATGGGTTTTCCACCTTCTGCTCCAGATCAAGGCAGCTCCATCTAGCAATAAGTGTTTTGTTTTATACAACCAAACCCACCTAATACTACTACAGAGTATTACTGTCTCGCTTAATAATCTGGGTGAGTAGATCGGGGTGTGTGTGATCCATTCCAGGCAAGAATGCCAATGGCTCCCATTATTCTACTCAAAGTTTACCAGTTTCTCATGAATAAATATCTCTCAATTTTTTTTCCTTCCTTTGGCTGATTTTGAGAGCTTTGAAAATGGTTGTTCTGGGCAATTGTCCAGTTTTCTAATTGGATTTTGGGAAGAGATTTGCTGACTGCTTTACTGTGCTATCACTGAAGGTCTTGCTTTTACATTAATTAGTTTTTTTAATGTTAGATCTAACATTCCTAGAATAAACCCTACTTGGTCAAGATATGTTATACTTCTTTATATTGCTGTATTTGATTTACTAACATTTTATTAAGAATCTCCTATCTGTGTTCATAATGTTGCGGAAACTGGTCTGGATCACCCGGCAGGAGAACCAAGTGGCGCTCGGAGATCTTGAAAGGAAGGAGGTTTATTTTACACCTGTGGGCTCAGAGGAGATCATTCTCTAGAGATCTGAGCCCCGAATGCAGGTGGGGAGGGTAATTTATAGCGTCATCTTCCTCATTCGTGGAGGCTTTCGCACGTGGCAAACAGGGCAGGAAGAACCCGGAAGAGGAGTCTCTAAGCTGGGAACTAGAGCTTGTTTTAGTCCCGTCAGCCACCTTGTGGTGCAGAACTTTACTTACTTTCCCAACAGTAGTAACTTGGCTCCTGAGGCAAGCTGGGTGGGAACAAGAATCTGGAAGGGAAGTCTTCAGGCAGGGACTGAAATTCCCTTATCAGTCCTGTTGGCCATCATATAACAGATTTTTCCCTAACAATAAGTGATATTTGTCTCTAGGTTTTTTTTTTTTTTCTTGTACTATCTTTGTTTATTTTGGTATCAGAGTAATGTTAACCTCAAAAAGTTAGTTGGAAACATTCCCCTATCTTCTAGTTTTTGGAAAAGTTCATGTGTAATTGTCTTACTTCTTCTCCAAGTATTAGGTAGAAGTCACCTTTGAAACTATCTGGGTCTAGAGTTTATTTGGGGGGAAGGTTTCTTTAAAAAAAAAAACAAGAGACAATCTAATTTCATAGGTATATGTGTGGGGAATCACACAGACATAAAATTCTGAATAAAATGAGGCAACATGAGGCTTATATGAGCTAAGGAGAGGTGTAGTCAGAGTATACAAAGGGGAGTAGGAAATTAACTGAAAGGTGAGAGATGTTTTACAAAACAAAGTTTGCCCTGTTATGCAGATAAGTCTCTTAGGTAAAGGAGAGAGTCTGTTAATAGCTGTCGTCCTAGTACAGGTTCTCCTTTCCAATGTAAATGTAGGCAGTTGAGGGGCCAGCAGAGAGCTTTTCCTGAATCTGCTGGGTTTTGATTACTTTCAGTTTGAAATAATCTTTATGCCAAAGTGGCCCATCTTAGAGAAGCCTGCCCTGGGCTCCTATAGTTCCCTCCACTGAGGCTTTCTTTTTGGCAAAGGTTTTTAAACTACAAATTGCTCTTCCATTTCGTCTTGAGTGAGCTTTGGTAGTTTGTGTCTTTCAAGGGATTTTTCCATTTTATCCAAGTTTTGAAATATATTGCTATAATGTCGGTCATGATAATCCTGTAATATCCTTTAATGTCTGTAGGATCTGTGGTGATATCTCCTTTTTCATTCCTGATATTGTTAATATTTGTATTCCCTTATTGTCTTGATCAGTCTGGCTAACTTTTTTTCAATTTTATTTAACTTCTCAGTAATGGTTTCATTGAATTTATTTATTGTCTATTTTCTATTTAATTGATTTCCACTCTTTTTTAGTTAATTATTTCCTTTTACTTGGTTTCGGTTTCATTTGCTTTTCTCTGCCCCCCTCCCCCTCTACTGCCAGGTTTCCTTGAGTGGAAACTTACAATACTGATTTGAGATCTTTCTTCTTTTGTTAATGTATTTATTTAATGGTACAATTCTCCCTCTAATCACTGCTTTAGCTTCATCCCACAAATTTTGATATGTTGTATCTTCACTTTCAAAATTCAATTTAAAATATTTTCTGACATCCATTGTGATTTTTTCCTTCAACCTACGAGTTATTTGGGATGATGCCGCCTAACTAAATATGTGAGAGATTTTCCCAGTATCTATCTTATTGATTTCTAGTGTTGTTTTGTCATAGTCAGAGAACATACTTTTTAATCAATCATCTAAAAATTACTGAGACTTGTGTCCCAGAATATGGTCTATTTTGGTGAATATTCTTACATACTTTAGAAGTATGTGTATCCTTTTGTTGTTGGATGGAAGGTTCTATAAATGACCATCCTATCAAGTTGGTTGATAATGTTTGTCAAGGCTTTTATGTCACTACTGATTTTCTGCTTACCTGTTCAACTTCCAAGACAAAAAATTTCGAAACTTGGGACTGTAATTTTTGGTATGTCCATTTCAAGAAATCTTAATATTAAAGATGTGAAGCTTCTCTTCTCATTAATTACATGATTGTAAACAAACCCCTTCAGCCCATGGGACTCAGTTCCTTCATGGTTAAAATGCTAATAATTCTCTTTCTTCCCACCTCAGAGGGTTGCTGTATTCACCAAAATGGATAAATCAGGAAGGAGCATTGTAAACCATATACCACTGTGTAAATGTATTATCTCATTAATACCCACCTTCCAACATTGCATAAGCATAAACACACAAATTTAATAATATAGTAATAGAACACACAACTTTGCATTTGTAATATGATACTCCTACCAAAGTATCAAGCCTTCTTCATAGGTATGCAACATGTTAAGACACAGGGTGATGCCTGGTAGGACTTAAGCGTTTGTCTTTTGTTATTTAATATTAAACATCCATAATAGACATTCAGAATCAACCATTTTCATCATTATTTTTAAAGCAATGTAGTTGATTTTGCTGTTAAAAAGAAGTGAAAATGTAGCCCTCAAATAAAGTCTGCCAAGAATCCCTGTAGAGGGACTGTCTGTTCTGTTTAAATGTTGTAACAGCATATTTTTGGCTTGTTGTTAGTCTAGCACAAGGGTCAGCAAACACTTCCTGTAAAGGGACAAATAGGAAATATGCTAGGCTTTACGGTCTCTCTCAACCAGTCAAGTCTGCTGCTGTAGTGCAAAAGCAACCGTAGACAATATGTGGAGGAATAAGCACAGGTGTGTTCCGATACAACGCTATTTACAGAAACAGGTAGTAGGCCTGATTTGGCCTATTGGGCCATGGTTTGCCAGTCTCTGCTGTAGGTAATAACATCGACTTGCCCCTCCCTCAATTCAAACACTGCCTTTGTGTATCTCCATACATATATTTGGTAACAGAGAGGTAAGAAGATATACTGTTCAGGGAGGGTGACAGGTAGAGAGGACAGAAGGATGAAAGAGGTTAGGATGGCAACTTGGGCTGGTTTTGAAATCCCTGCAGTGAAAGCAATATAGATGCCAAGGCTAACAAAATCATTCAAGTGCTTTAGGAGACCCTGAGCCCAATTGCAGAAGCTTTGGGGTGCTAACTGCCAAAGTATGGCACCGTGTTGTGGCAAAGGACCTCTCTGTCCTTCTGAATGGACTCCAATTCCATTCTGGCACTTCAGAGAGCATCCAGAGAGAGACTGTGGTTTAATTTTGATGGGGCCTGATATGTGCTGGCAGCAGGGAGACTTTTGGCGACAGGGGATGGAGACCAGGTTCACAAAAACAAGAAAGAAGGACGGGGTAGATATCTTAGTTGGATTATAGCTGGCAGACATTTTTGTGGACACAGGGGAAGCATCCTCTTGAGAACTGAGAGATACTGTGATGATAATGGTAGGAGAGAGGGCTGGGACTTCTGTCCAGTTGCTTTACGAGTGAGTGTTATTGAGCCAGGAGAAATGTAAGCCATAAGAGGAAAGAGCCAAGATGAGGCAAAGTGGTGCCACAGCCAGATTTGGCCAGAGAAGAGAAGATGGGCCGGGAAGACCTACCTATATACTTTCCCTCAGGGTGGTTTGGTGGTAGTGCGGAGGAGATATTCGGGCTCCGTTTGTGGGTTTAACCGACTGGCAGGTTATCAGGAAGAGATTAACAGTACGGAGAGGGAAAAGCTTTCACTGGCTATTTGAGCTGCAGAAGCTGATTCTTCCTCCTCGGAAACTCCCAAAGAAGAGGAAGAACATGCCCCTTGGCCTTCTCCATTGAAGCTGGTAGTTAGGGAGAAAGTGAGTTTCTGTGAGCTACTCCCAGATTCTTGTCTTACTCTTTGCTTCTCAGTTTCAAAGTTTTAATAAAACCAGATTGGCCTCACATCTTTCTACGTAGTTTAGCCTTAAGATGTTACCCTCAAAAATGGAAACTCCTGCTTAACAAAAAGGACAAATTGTATTGTCCTTTTCTCAGAAATCAAAAAGGAGATCACTTACCAGAAATATATTTTCCTCCTTGTCTTCCCTCTAAATGACTGATACAATGAACAGATAATTTTAGTTTACTGCTGCTCTTGTAGGTTTGATAGCAAATGGCTTGTTGGGATAATAACACATAAAAGAAATATAAAGGCTCAGATTCTTCTGAGGACAAAAACGCCACTTGACAGATGAGTCCATTGGCCTGACAAGCTAGTGAACTTATTCTGACCTATGGAGAAAAAAAAAATCCTATGTATACATGATGACAAAACAAGATTTGAGACTCTGCCTGAGGATTTCCTTTTGGTCGAAAGGACTACTTTAAAATGCCCCATCAATTCTTGTAATATTTTTATATGTGGAGGTACTCTGTTATCCAATCACAATTGTAGGACATGACAACAAATTGCGTATTTTCTTTCTTTTTTTTTTTAATTCTTTTTTTTTTAATTTTTTGAATGTTAATTTATTTTTGAGAGAGAGAGAGAGAGACAGAGACAGAGCATGAGCAGAAGAGGGGCAGAGAGAGGGAGACACAGAATCCGAAGCAGGCTCCAGGCTCCGAGCTGTCAGCACAGAGGCCGATGTGGGGCTCGAACTCACGAGCCGTGAGATCATGACCTGAGCCGAAGTCAGACGCTCAACCGACTGAGCCACCCAGGTGCCCCCAAATTGCTTATTTTCTGATATAGCAGAATAAATGAGATTACAAAACAAGAAGCTTCTGGGGCACCTGGCTGGCTCAGTTGGTAGAGCATGTGACTCTTGATCTCAGAGTCGTGAGTTCGAGCCCCATGTTGAGGGTAGAGTTTACTTTATTGTTTTTTTTGTATGAAATTTATTGTCAAATTGGTTTCCATACAACATCCAGTGCTCATCTCAACAGGTGCCCTCCTCAATGCCCATCACCCACTTTCCCCTCCTTCCCACCCCCCATCAACCTTCAGTTTATTCTCAGTTTTTAAGAGTCTCTTATGGTTTGCCTCCTTCCCTCTCTGTAACTTTTTTTCCCCTTTCCCCTCCCCCATGGTCTTCTGTTAAGTTTCTCAGGATCCACATATGAGTGAAAACATATGGTATCTGTCTTTCTCTGCCTGACTTATTTCACTTAGCATAACACTCTCCAGTTCCATCCACCGTTGCTACAAAAGGCCACATTTCATTCTTCCTCATTGCCAAATAGTATTCCATTGTGTATATAAACCACAACTTCTTAATCCATTCATCAATTGATGGACATTTAGGCTCTTTCCATAGTTTGGCTATTGTTGAAAGTGCTGCTCTAAACATTGGGGTACAAGTGCCCCTATGCATCAGCACTCTTGTATCCCTTGGGTAAATTCCTAGCAGTGCTATTGCTGGGTCATAGGGTAGATCTGTTTTTAATTTTTTGAGGAACCTCCACACTGTTTTCCAGAGCGGCTGCACCAGTTTGCATTCCCGCCAACAGTGTAAGAGGGTTCTCATTTCTCCACATCCTCTCCAGCATCTATAGAGTTTACTTTAAAAAGAGGCTTCTTCTAGATAGTAGCAAAAGAGGGAAGGGAATTAATGGAACACGAACTCTGCCCCAGATATAGGACTGGGTGCTATAGTTTTATTACTTCATATTATTTCATTTCTATCTAAAGTCATTACCACTACTCCATTTTAGAGATAAAGAAACTAGGGCACCTGGGTGGCTCGGTCATTTAAATGCCTGACTTGTGATTTTGGGCTCAGGTCATGATATCATGGTTATGAGATTGAGCCCTGCATCAGGCTCTGTGCTGACAGCTCTCTCTCCCTATGCCCCTCCCCCCCTCAAAATAAATAAATAAATAAACTTTAAAAAAAAAAAAACAAAAAAAACTAATGCTAAAGGTTAAGAAACTGACACTTACAGGGGGCCCATGGCCAAGTTGGACTTAATATCTGTATCTGCCTCCGAAGCCAGTTGCCCTTGTAGTGCTGTACTTTTGTCTAGCCTGTGGCTCACAGTCTTTATTGGGCTTACATATTTCAGAGGGAGCTGGGAATATGCAGATTCCTGAACCCTGGCCCCAGAGATCCTAATTCTGTTGCTTTTTAGGGTGTACAGTCAGAAATTCCCATTTTCTAAGCATGCCCTATGATGGTAATGCTGACTGTCTGAACACAGTACTTGGAGGAGTGTTGGTTTGGACCTGAGGTCGTCCATGCTGGCTGCACACTGATCATGTAGGAAGTTGACAAAGTACCAGTGCTTGCCATCTTACCCCGGATTCTCTGGAGTGGGGCCCAGGCATTAGTATGTAAAAATGAAGTCCTGCCCCCTCTGGGTCATGGTCATTTTGACAGACGGTGAGGGTTGTGAATCTCTGGTCTAGCTGTTTCTAGAGTAATTTCATGATCACTGATAGTCCTTCCTCCTCCATAAGGTATTAGGCCGTGATGGTTAATTTTGTGTCAACTTGACTAGGCTAAGGGATACTCAGGTAGCTAATGAAACATTATTTTGAATTGCGTCTGTGGGGGTGTTTCTGGAAGAAATCTGCGTTGAAACCGGTATACTGAGTAAAGAAGATCTGCCTTCCTCAATGAGGGCGAGCATCATCCAATCCACTGGAGGCCTAAATGGAACAAAAAGGTACAGCAAGGGCAAATTCTTGACCTCTATAACTACATGAGCCAATTCCTATTATAAATCTCCTCTTATATGTATCTCTCTATATCCTATTGGTTCTGTTTCTCTGGAGAACCCTGACTAATACATGGACTCTCCCACTTGAAGATCTCTTCCAGAAAACCAGGTCTTAGAGGAACACTGGTTGATATTGGATGCATTGTTCATCATTCAGTAAAACTTCCAAGCATACTATATATGGTTTTCTGGAATTAAAATCTTAAATATCATTTTCCTTTTGGCAAATAAGGAGAAATACAGTATTTGCTGGTAAAATCTGATTTTGTTTCAACACTTCCTGTAGAATGAAGATCAAGAATTTTCTCAAAGATATGAAATAGAATGGGAGAAGAGGGACAGGACTGAAGATGGTAGATAGAGTGAGTGAGCAGAGGCAGGGTGTGAACCCAGGTCAAGTTTCCCATTTCAGTGGGATGCTCAACAAACTCTGGAGAAAAACAGATATGGAGGAAAGAGAATGACAGTATTTTTAGATTTGGCAATTATAATCATTTTAACTACAGTAGATTAAGAGAGCTGCTAATACATCCTAGAATTCTAGTTCTGCTAGAATTCTCTGTCTTGAAGAACACAGGTCTACACGTCCGTAGCCCATAAATACAGCTCTGTAATACATAAGTATTTCCTGGATGAACTAATTTCTCCAAGTTTATAAATGGTTCATAGATGCATAAAGGGAATGTGTCCTTTCTGTTTAAGGGATTAATACATCTACCATGGTAAAGTGAACAGCACATTGCACAGTGTCTTTCAATTATGATGTCATTTGAATATAACTAGGTAGGAATATGACTTTTTCGGAAAGCGTTTGAGCACTCTGAGTTCCTGTTGTGGAATGCTGCCTAACCCCGGGTTGCAAACTCCATTGTCTATGGGGATCCAGGCAGGTAACGGAGATAGGAATACCAAGCAGATGTAAAGGAAGGGATAATGGGAACGATGGAATATTTGAACATGCAAGTCCTATCTGAAAGCATTCAAATATACATTTCTGAAAAAACATTGTGTAAGCAGAATAAAACACATTCACTTTGCAACCCCTGATCTAAGCAAAACCGATTAGTATCCGGTCGTGGGCTTATATTGTATAGGTTTAAGACCGTAATCCCTTGAATTATTTGAAAATTCTTTACAACTTTGAACATACCACTTTGTTGCCAGGCTCTCTTCTCTCCCTGGGAAAGAAAACAAAACCCCAAACACACAAACAACCCCGTGTGTTCTTTAAACTGTAGCATCTGGTGACTAAACATATGGGAAAATTATTTCTATGGATATTATCATTCTCTGCACACTGTGCCAAATGGGGGAGAAAAATAAACTTTTTAAAATGTATATGTTAGGGGCGCCTGGGTGGCTCAGTCGGTTGGGCATCCGACTTCGGCTCAGGTCATGATCTCAGTCTGTGGGTTCGAGCCCCGCATCGGGCTCTGTGCTGACAGCTCAGAGCCTGGAGCCTGTTTCCGATTCTGTGTGTCCCTCTTTCTCTGACCCTCCCCTGTTCATGCTCTGTCTCTCTCTCTGTCTCAAAAATAAATAAATGTTAAAAAAAAAAAATTAAAAAAAAAAAATAAAATGTATATGTTAAATAACATGATATAGACAAAATATATATTGCCTTTGTCACTTAGATATTTTACACTGAGTTGTGAATAATGTTCAGAAATTTATATTAATGTAACTTCTTGATACAGGTATCTGCCAAAGTTTTTAAGCATAAATCTACATAGGGCATATTTTTTTTAATACTTTTTAAAAAGTTTATTTATTTTGAGAGAGAATGTGTGTGCATCTGCACGTGCACAAGAGGGGGAGGGATAGAGAGAGGGGAGAGAGAATCCCAAGCAGGCTCCACGTTGTCAGCTCAGAGCATGATGTGGGGCTCAAACCCATGGAACTTTGAGATCATGACCTGAGCCAGAATCAAGAGTCAGATGCTTAACTGACTGAATCACCCAGGTGCCCCAGGATGCTTGTTTTTTTTTTTAATGTTTATTTATTTTTGAGAGAGAGACACAGAGCACGAACAGAGGAGAGGCAGAGGGAGAGGGAGACACAGAATCTGAAGCAGGCTCCAGGCTCTGAGCTATCAGCTTAAAGCCCTACATGGGGCTCAAACCCACAAACTGTGAGATCATGACCTGAGTCAAAGTTGGACACTCAACTGACTGAGCCACCCAGGTGCCCCAGGATGTATGTATTTTTAGGGATAAAAGAAAAAGAGAGCTTTATAGCAACACAACACAAATAGCTTTTAAGATTTGCTTGTCTTTACTGTAGTTAACTTTTATTTCCTATTCTGAGGCACGTTGTGCTGACATTATAAATGTTATTAGATGTTGATCTATAAATATAACTAAGAATTGTCAATAAGTGGAATTGTATTTGTGAACACAGAGGTCAGATTCTTCTCTAAGCTGCATGAAGTTGCTTGTAATATCAAAAGTAATAAAACAATTTTTTGAGAAGCATTTTCAGTTAGAGTGGTTGAGCAGATTTTACAATAATAGGGATTGTTCCACATACACTACAAAATGGGAACTCGGGAAAATGGTCTTGTCTCTCAGTTGTAGGGGTAGAAAAAACTGGCCTACATTTTTCTGGCCAAAAAGGAAATAGGCCTATTTCAATCTAACAAACATCAAAAGTGGATTCTGAACAAGCTGTAGTCCCTCCCCTCATACGGAGATGAATATGCTGTAGAACTGTGTTGTCCAGTATGGTAACCAAGAGCCACATGCGGCTGTTTACATGTAAATGAAATTAATTAAAATGAAATAAAATTAAGATTCCAGTTCCTTCATCACAATGGCCCCATTACAAGTGCTTAATAGCCACATGTGGTTAGTGGCTACCATGTTGGAGAACAGAGATATATATATACCATGTCCATTATCACAGAGTTCCATTGGACAGCACTAGTGTAGAAATCATGAACTCATCTCTAGAGTCAGCCTAACTGGGTTTGAAACCAAGAAGAGTTCCTAAAGATCACTGTGCCTCAGCATCCCCATCTGTAAAATGGGGATAATAGTTATAAGAGGGCTGCTGTGAGGATTAAATGAGTTTATCATATGTAATTGTTTTATAAATACTTCACCCACAGGAAGTATACAATAGGAACCTCAATAGAGGTTCAATAGAACTTTCTGAACTCCCAGAAGAGGCAGCAAATTCTGCCACAGAGATTGAGAAAGCTTCATGGAAATGGTGGCAGTTCAGTTGGACCTAGAGTGATAAATTTTAACAAGTAAAGAAGGGAAGTGGATGGGGAGGCAGGGTATTCAGGCTGTGCAAAGGCATGGAGGCATGAAATTTTGTGCCACATCGAAGTAATGGCAAATTGCCCACCTTGTGTGTGGAAAAAGGGAAAGCAGAAGGTGAAATTAGGAAGGCAGGTGAAGAAAGACTGTGCAGTGTGCCTTGCATGCCACACTAAGGAGGCCAGATTTTATTTTATAAAAACAAATAAAGAGGGGCACCTGGGTGGCTCAGTCAGTTAAGCATCTGACTCCTGATTTCAGCTCAGGTCATGATGTCACAACTGTGAGGTGGAGCCTGGTGGCATCAGGCTCTATGCACTATCAGCACGGGGCCTGCTTGGGCTTCTCTCTCCCTCTCTCTCTGCTTCTCCCCTGCTCACAGATGCACTCGCTCTCTCTCCCTCCCTCTCAAAATAAATAAATATTTTTAAAAAATAAGGAGCCAACAAAGGATTTTGACATCACATCTAAGTCTTGAAAAGATAAGTATGGTGATATTGTGGAAGATGAATTAAAGTGAGGGTCCAACAATCAGAAAGGGAAAAGGGAGATGATGCAATTGTGAACTAAGGCTGAAAGTCTGGAAGTAAAGGAGAGAGGGCTGTTGATAAATCTTGGGGGTGAATCACATGTGGGGAGATGGGGGTCAGGCATGCATCTTCCAAGAAGCCTTCCTTAACCTCTCCAGATAGCACTGACTGCTCCTGTTTTGTGTTTCTCTTTCTCTCTCCTTCCTTCTTTCCTTCCTTCCTTCCTTCCTTCCTTCCTTCCTTCCTTCCTTCCTTCCTTCCTTCCTTCCTTCCTTCCTTTTTAAAGATTTTATTTTTAAATAATCTCTACACCCATTGTGGGGTTTGAACCCACAATCCCAAGATCAAGAGTCGCACGCTCCACCAACTGAGCCAGCCAGGTACCCCTATTTTTTTTTATTTGTGTATAGTTGTCGCACAATATTATATTAGTTTCAGGTATACAACTTAGCGATTTGATAGGTTTATACATCATTCTATGTTTACCACAAGTGTAGCTACCATCTGCCTGGAAATATTGCTATTACAATATCAGCTATATTTCTTATACTGTACCTTTTATTCCCATGATTTATTCATTCCATAACTGGAAGACTGTAGTATCTCCCACTCCACTTCATCTGTTTTGTCCAACCTCCCCTCCTACCCACCAGTGACCATCAGTTTGTTTTCTGTGTTTATAGGTCAGATTCTGCTTTGTTTATTCGTTTTTTTCTGATTCTACTTATGAGTGGAATCATATGGTAGTTGTCTTTCTCAGGCTGACTTATTTTACTTAGCATAATACCCTCTAGGTCCTTTCATGTCATCTCAAATGGCGTGTTCTCATCCTTTTTTATGGCTGTGTAACAATCCATTATGTTTATATGTATATATGTAAATATATGTGTATATACATACACATACCCCACATCTTTCTTATTCATTTATCTATTAATATTTATTTATTTTTCAGAGAGAGAGAGACAGAGTGTGAGCAGGGGAGGGGCAAAGAGAGGGAGACACAGAATCTGAAGCAGGCTCCAGGCTCTGAGCTGTCAACACAGAGCCTGACGTGGGACTCAAACCCACGAACTGTGAGATCATGACCTCAGCCGAAGTTGGACGCTTCACCAACTGAGTCACCCAGGCACCCCTTTATCCATTCATCTATTTATGGACATTTAGGTTGCTTTCATATGTTAGCTATTGTAAATAATGGTGCAATAAACATAGGGATGCATACATCTTTTTGAATTAGCATTTTTATTTTGGAGAGGTAAATACTCAATAGTGTACTTATTGGATAATATGGTATTTCTGTTTTTATTTTTTTGAGAAACCTGCATACTGTTTTCCACCATGGCTGTACCAATTTATATTCCCACCAACAGTGCACAAGGGTTCCTTTTTCTCCACATCCTTGCCAACAATTTTTATTTCTTGTCTTTTCTATTTTAGCTATTCTAACAGGTGTAAGGTGATAGCTCATTGTGGTTTTACCTGATGTGCATTTACCTGATGATTAGTGAGACTGAGCATCTTTTTGTGTGTCTGTTGGCCATCTGTATGTCTTCTTTAGAAAATGTCTATTTAGGTCCCCTGCCCACTTTTTAATCAGAATTTTTTTTTTTTTTTGGTCTTGGGTTGTATAAATTCTTTATATATTTTGGATATTAACCCCTTATCACGAATATCATTTGAAAATATCTTCTACCATTTAGTAGGTTGTCTTTTTGTCTTGTTGATTGTTTCCTTTGCTGTGCAAACACTTTTTATTTTGATGTAGTCTCAATAGTTTATTTTCACTTTTATTTCCCTTGCCTTAGCAGACATATCTAGAAAGATGTTGCTATAGTCAGTGTCAGAGAAATTACTGCCTGTGTTCTCTTCTAGGATTTTTGTGGTTTCAGATCGTACATTTAGGTCATTAATCCATTTTGAGTTTGTTTTTTGAGTATAGTGTTAGATGCTCTCCAGTTTCATTCTTTTATATGTAGTTGTCCAGTTTTCCCAGCACCATTTATTGAAGAGACTGTCTTTTCCCCATTGTATACTCTTGACTTCTTTGTTATACATTAATTGACCATATAAGCGTGGGTTTATTTCTTGGCTCTCTATTCTGTTCTGTTGAACTATGTGCATATTTTTTGCCAGTACCATACTGTTTTGATTATTATAGCTTTGTAGTATATCTGGAATTGTGATACCTCCAGCTTAGTTCTTTTTTCTGAAGATTGCTTTGGCTATTTGGGGTCTTCTGTGGTTCCATACAAATTTTAGTATTATTTGTTCCAGTTCTGTGAAAAATGCTATTTGGTATTTTGATAGGGACTGCGTTGAATCTGTAGATTGCTTTGGGTAGTATGGACATTTTAACAATATAAATTCTTCCAATCCATGAGCGTGGAATATCTTTCCCTATGTTTGTGTCATCTTCCATTTCTTTCATCAATGTATTATAGTTTTCAGAGTATAGGTCTTTCACATTTTTGGTTTTTATTCCTAGGTATGTTATTCTTTTTGGTGCAATTGTAAATGGGATTGTTTTCTTTCTTTCTTTCTTTTTTAAGTTTATTCCTTTATTTATTTTTAGTAATCTCTACACCCATTGTGGGGCTCGAATTCATGACCCCAAAATCAAGAGGTGCATGTTCCTCCAACTGAGCCAGCCAGGTACCCCTGGGATTGTTTTCTTAATTTCTCTTTCTGCTACTTTGTTATTAGTTCATCAAAATGCTACCTATTTATGAGTATTAAATTTGTATCCTGTATCTTTACTGAATTCATTTATTACTTCTAGTAGTTTCTTGGTGGAGTCTAGGATTTTCTATGTATAGTATCACATCATCTGCATATAGTGACAGTTTAACTTCTTCATTACCAATATAGATGCCTTTTATTTCGTTTTCTTGCCTGATTGCTGTGGGTAAGACTTCCAGTACTCTGTTGAATAAAGTTGGCAAGAGTGGATGTCCTTGTCTTATTCCTAATCTTAGAGAGAAAGCTCTCCATTTTTCACCATTGAGTATGATGGTAGTTATGGGTCTTTCATATATGGCCTTTATTAGGTTGAGGTATGTTTCCTCTCACTCTACTTTGTTGAGAGTTTTTATCATGAATGCATGTTGAATTTTGTCAGAGGCTTTTTATGCATCTGTTGAGATGATCATGTGATTTTTATCCTTTGTTTTGTTGATGTGATGTATCATGTTGATTGATTTGTGAATTTTGAACTTTTTTTGTATCTCTGGAATAAATCCCACCTGATCATGGTGAATGATCTTTCTAATGTATTGTGTATGTGGTTTGGTGATATTCTGCTAAGGAATTTGCATCTATGTTCATCAGGAATATTTTTCTATAGTTTCTTTTTTTGTGGTGTCTGTCTGGTTTAGGTATCAGGATGCTGTTGGCCTCGTAGAATGTAGCTTTCCTTTTCTATTTTTTGGTTTAGTTTAAGCAGAATAGGTATTAACTTTTCTTTATATGTTTGGTAGAATTCACCTGTGAATCTATTTGGTTTTGGACTTTTATATTTTGGTACTTTTTTGATTACCAATTCAATTTTGCTAGTTGTAATCAGTCTGTTCAAATTTTCTATTTCTTTCTAATGCACTTTTTTTTTCTTTTTTTTTTTTTCTAATGCACTTTTAGAAGATTGTATGTTTCTAGGAATTTATCCATTTCGTCTAGGTTGTCTAATTTTTTGGTATATAATTTTTCATAATATTCTCTTATACTTTGTATTTCTGTGATGTCAGTTATTACTTCCTCTCATTTCTAAAAATATTTATTAGGCTCTTTTTTCTTTTTTTTCTTGGTAAGTCTTGTTAAGGGCTTTCATCTTTTCAACCAAGATTTCATTAATTTTTAATTTTTTTTTAGTATCAATGTCATTTATTTCTGCTCTGATATTTATTATTTACTTTCTTCTATTCATCTTGGATTTGTTTGTTCTTTCTTTGGTTCATTTAGGTGTGTAAGATTAGATTGTTTAATTGAGCTTTTTCTTGTATTTTGAGGTAAGCCTGTATTACTATATACTTCCCTCTAAGTAATGCTTTTGCTGTGTCCCAAAGATTTTGGACTGTTATGTGTTATGTTTCCATTTTCATTTCTCTCCATGTATTTTTTTTTTTAAATTTCTTCTTTGATTGCTTCATTGCCCCATTGGTTGTTTAGTGTCATGTTGTTTAGTCTCCATGTATTTGTGTTTTTTCCTGTGATTTATTTGTAGTTTCATACAATTATGTTCAGAAAAGATGCATATGATTTCTGTCTTCTTAAATTTATTGAGGCTTGTTTTGTGGCCTAATATGTGATTTCTTCTGGAGAATGTTCCACGTGCACTTGAAAAGAATGTGTATTCTTTTGTTTTTGGATGAAATATTCCATATATATGTGTTATGTCCATCTGGTCCAATGTGTCATTCAAACACATGATTTCCTTATTGATTTTCTGTCTAGATGATCTATCCATTGATGTAAGTGGGGTGTTAAAGTTCCCTAAGTATTATTGCCTTACCATCAATTTCTCTCTTTATGTCTGTTAATATTTGTTTTATTTTTTAGGTGCTCTGGTGTTGGGTGCATAAATATTTACAATTGTAAATTGTACAATATTTACAATTTACCATATCCTCCTGTTGGAGTGATCCCTTTTTCATTATGTAATGCCCCTTTTGTTGTCTCGTTACAGTTAAAATCTATTTTGTCTGATATAAACATTGTCACCTTGACCTTTTTTTTTTTTTTTGCTTCCATTTGCATGGTGAAAGCTTTTCTTTCTCTTCACTTTTTAGTCTTTATGTGCCTTTAGGTCTGAGGTGGGTCTCCTGTAGGCAGCATATAGATGAGTCTTGTTTTTAATCCATTCTGCTACCCTGTGTCTTTTGATTGGAGCATTTAGGCCATTTACATTTAAATAAATATTGAGGGTTGCCTTGGTGGCTTAGTCGGTTAAGCATCTGACTTCAGCTCAGGTCATGATCTCATGGTTCATGAGATAGAGCCCCACATCAGGCTCTGCACTGACAGCGCACAGTCTGCTTGGGATCCTCTCTCTCTCTGCCCCTCCCCAGCTTGCACTCTCTCTCTCTCTCAAATAAATAGACATTACAAAAATTATTGATAAGTATGTACTCATCGTCATTTTGTTATGTGTTTTCTGGTTGTTTTTATAATTCTTTGTTCTTCTTTTCTTACTCTCTTTCTTTGTGATTGATGAGTTTCTATAGTGTTATATTTGACTTTCTTTCTCTTTCTTTTTTGTGAATCTATTGTCGATTTTGGATTTGTGGTTACCATGCGGTTCGTATACAACATCCTAAGTAAATAGCAGTCTATATTAAATTGATGGTCATTTAAGTTCAAACACATTCTAAAAACATAAATAAAAATAAGGACAGAAAAAATACAAGGAAAAAACATTTCTTTCTTTCTGTTTTTTTCTTCTTTTCCCTTTTTACTTTCTCCTCCACATTTACGTATATGTTGTCATATTTTACATCTTTCTATTCACAGTTTTTTTATGTCTAATTATGGACATTTCTTTTCCACTTAAGTCCCTTTAATGTTTCTTGTAAGGCTGGTTTAGTGGTTTATTTGAGAAACTTTATTCTCTCTCTTTGGTTGTTCAGAAACTGTTCAGTCGGCTCTCAGCTCTTCTGCAGGAGGAATTGTTTTTTTATATAGGTGTACTTTGGTGTATTCTGTGGAGGAAGTGGTTTTAGAGTCTTCCTATATTGTCATGTTGGACCAAAACCCCCATCCTTACATTCTTTTTTAATTTTTTTTAATGTTTATTTACTTTTGAGACAGAGTGTCAGAGGACCAAAGCAGGCTCTGCACTGACAGAAGAGAGCCCAATGTGGGGCTTGAACTCCCCAACCATGAGATCGTGAGCTGAGCCAAAGTTGGACATGTAACTGCCTAAGCTACCCAGGTGTCTCCACTCATCCTTACATTCTAACTTTAATTGGCAGCTGCTGTCAGCCACCAGTGCTACCCTGTGCTAATCGGATTCTCTGTGCAATAGGCTGTGAGTTCCACGTAGAGAGAACCAGGCAGTGAAAGCACTGTCCTGTGCCTTCTTGTGGAACGTCCCACATTCTCTTTCTTGCTATATAACACACACCCTCCCACTAAAATACCAGATACCTGTGTTCCCAGCCTCCCTTGCCGCTAAGGCATGGATGTGGGCAAGTGATTCAGTCCTGGCCAGTGTGAACTGAGGGAACCATTGGAGCTGAGTCTGGGCAAAAACTTTCTTCTTTAACAGAGGAGAAAGTTTAACAGAAGAGAAAAACAGAATGCTTTAAGACATTATTCTGTGAAAATGTAACAGAGCTCTGGCCACCATACTGTCACAACGAGGCAAATCTGAATAGACCAAAGAAGCTGACTACCATGACATTGTTGAGGTCCTGGATCAAACATGGTACTGCCCTTCTTCTCTCACCTCCTACCACTTTTTAAATCCCCTTTCAATTGGTGTTGTCTTACATATGTCCCCTTAAATGCCAACTCTCCCCCAGTTGAGGATCGCTGTTCCAGGCAACTGTTTTAGTTATATGGCAAAATCTCAAGAGCAAATAATCGAGACTACGCAAATATCTGTTATGAATTACTGGTGAGTCCTTGAGAATCTATCAGTCTAATAGATTGGTTGGTGGGGAGGAGAGCCCCCATGGATGGTGGGAAGCTGTGCACAAGGGTCAGGTGGGCTGGGTGAGATCATGGGTGCTATGGAGGGAGGATTGGTCTGGCTGGAATGTTTCACAGAATTCTTAGGGAGTTAGAGTCAATAGTGGGCTCCATAAAATCATGCTTGACAGTTACCATTGCAGGGATCGATCCAACGACAATTCCTTCCTACTTCAAGAGTTGCATTTGGGGACGACTGTTCAGAGAAAATGCTACCCTCGTCAGGAATTTCACCATGAAAACTAGCTCATGTTTCTAATTCAAGACTAGTCATTGAAGCCACATCACTCTAGTCAATTCTCTAGGTTTTAAAGCCTGAACAGAGAGAGCATCTTTTCAGACAGGCCTTCCCTCCTCCTTGCTTCTCTTCAGAGATTATCTGTTCATACATGGTACACAGCTCAGGATCCTTGATGGCTTTGCATACTTTCTGCAGGATACATATTAAACTCTTCCGGAATGAGTACTGAATGACTGAAGGACAATGTGGCAATGAAGAATAAGGAAATGGATATTTATTAGTGAGTAAATCTCTTTTTAGGCCTATAATTCCTGAATTAAAAACAATACAGCTGGCATCATTTTATGAAACATTACACAAACACACCAAACTCTCCTCCTTCCCACCATCTATATTCCTATAATTTCCAAAGCCACCCCCCTCTTTTTGTTTCTAATAAAAACAGAGTATTTTTCCTCTGGACCATTGAGATTCTGTATGGCTGAGACCAGCCGGAAAATAAGGGAGAAAAAAAAGCGAAGCATGTTTTCAGCTTTTGCAGTAGCTATGGGCTTCAATCACAATTGATGATTAATGCTAACATCTTTATTTAAATGCCAGTGTTGTTATGACAAGTAAACACCAGTCAGCTGCATAGTAGCCTATTAAATAAATGCAATGAACCTTTCTTCTTGCCTGAAGGTTGGCTCCAACAGCCTCCCTTCTTCCTTTCCCATCTCCACTCTCTCCAGTCCCCAAACAATTAATCACGGTATCTTCTGTACAGTAATTAGTCCTGTAAGATGAGCTCTGATTTGAAATAATGATTTATGGAACAAAGGAAAATGGCTCTTTTGATAAAACTGATACATATTAAGCTTTAAATTCCCTTCAGGATGGATTTCTTCAGTTCCTAAGAAGAATGTAGGAAGAGAGGACAATAACATTTGCTGAAAACCTACTGTGTGGTAGGATTTTCTCTCATTTACCTTTCACAGCAACCCTGAGAAGCAGCATTATTCCTATTTGGCAAACACAATGGAACTCAATGAGTTGAAATTAGGTTCCAGGGACAAAGTACTATAGCTATGACACCCATCTCTTCCACTGGGACAGTAGCTCATTCTGTAAGGTTTAGGAGCAGAGCCAGCCCTGGACAAATGGAGAAAAGAATGTTTTGCTGTTGGTGCCCCCCAAACTACCTTTCTCCATGTGTTGATCTGGACCTGTCGGGGCATTTGAAAAGTCAGGGTAATACTAACTCACTGCTTTAACAAACATCCCATGATTTTAGTGGCATGATGTAGTAGATGGTTTAATTGTCCCCTATTGTTTGTTTAGTCTCCTACTTTGTAAGAAGACTGTCATGCTCATCCATCACCATGTAACTTGTAATGCCCCTCTGTTGGGGTGTTTTAGGTTGCTAGAGCCGCCACAACAAAATGCCACAGACTGAGTGGCTTAAACAACAGACATTTATTTGTTTCACAGTTCTGGAGGTTAGAAGTCCAAGATCAAGGTGCTGGCAAGTTTGGGTTCCCCTGAGGCCTCTCTCCTTGGTTTGCAAGTGGCCACCTTCTCACCGTGTCCTCATATGACCTACTCCTGGTGTCTCTGCCTGGTATAAGGGCACCCGTCTTATCAGATTAGGACCCCGCCTTTATGGCTTCATTTATCCTTAATTACCTCTTTAAAGGCCATAATAAAGATCAAATAAAGTCACATCGATGGTTACGGCTTCAACCTATGAGTTTTGCGGGACGAGGGGTGAGTAGAGTTCCCACCCTCGTAACTGAGGCTTGGCCACATGAGCAGCTTTGGCCAATGGAATGCAAGCAAATGTAATGGCTGCCATATCTGAGCAGAAGGTTGAAGAGCCTTGTGTGGCAGCTCTGCTGTTGGCTCATTTTCTCCCAAATGGGAGTGGCTCCTTCAGCCTGGATTCTGAAATAAATAAAATGTAAGGAGCACCGCCATAGCCAAAAAGCAGTTATCGTGTAATATGAAGTATAAATAAACATCTGTTGTCATAAGCTACTGAGACTTTGGGAGCAGTTACCACAGCATAACCTAACAAAGACTAGCTGATGCATGTAACAACATAAAAATGTATTTCTTGGGGTGCCTGGGTGGCTGTTGGTTAAGTGTCCAACTCTTGATTTCAGTTCAGGTCATGATCTCACAGTCTGTGAGATCGAGCCCCACATTGGGCTTTGTGCTAACATTGCAGAGCCTGCTTGGGATTTTCTCTCTGTCTCTCTGCCCCTCCCCCATAGGCAAGCACATGCAACCGAACACGTTCTCTCAAAATAAACAAATAAATTTAAAAAAATGTATTTCTTGTTCAGTTATAGTCTAATGCAGGTTGGCTATCTCTCCTTTATGTTTCTCTTTCCAAATAGTGTCTCAGGAATCTGAGCTCCTTGCATCATAGAGTTCTGTGATCTTGTCCTCATTTCTAGCCATACAGATGGAGGCAAGAGAAAGCCAATGGTTTCTTGGGAGAATTTAGTGGACAGACCTAGAAATGGAATATATCACTCTTGTCTTCTTTTTTGTTGATGAGAATTAATCTCATGGTCCAAACTTAAATGTAAGGAAAGCTTAGAAATACAGTTTTCCAGAATGCCCAAAAAAGGGAATATTGGTGAGCATTTTGTCACCATCTGCTTAAGCATCTATCCTCAATGTCTACTTCCTGAGAGGGGTCCTCTCTCCCAGCTGTTAATAATACCCCCAGGGTATTAACTGACAGTGGCATAAAGTGTTAGATACATATCTGTTTTAAAAAAGGACTTTTAAAGATTAGAAAGCCTTGTGAACCCCAAAGGAATAAAATGCCAGTAATCTACCTGATAGATGGGTATAGAACCTATATGCATCCATTCATAAGCTAAGCTTGACCCAGCTAGTTCAGTAAGTATCTATTAAGCCCTTAGCTAGGCCCACGTAAGACCCTGGACAATGTGCCGTGGAAAGTGAGGAGTGGCTAATTTTGCCTGTGAGGTATTAAGAAGATTGTATGGAAGAGGTGACATCTGAACTGGCCCCAAAGACTTTTTCTTCTGCCAAGGCATGTAGCCAATGGCATTCTAGTCAGAAGGGCACTGGCACGTTATCACTCTCATGTAGAAACGCAAATGAACACAGTGTGTCATGGGAAGTCCAAGTGGCAAAGAGCGTCCAGATCACAGCATGCCCTGGGCCAGGGACAATGGGGAGAAAGAAATGACATGGGGAAGTGGCTTATAGTCGATTAAATGGTGGCCCCCCCCCCCAAAAGATATTTCCACCTGGAACATGTGGATCTGACCTTATTTGGAAAAGGGGTCTTGGCAGAAGTGAATAGATGAAGGATTTCGAAATGAGATTATATTGGATTACCCAGGTGGGTCCTACATCCAGTAATAAGTGTCCTTATAAGAAGCAGGGGCATGGGGGGGAGGGTGGAAAAGTCAATAAATAAAAACGAAGAGGAGAACACAGACACACAGAAAAGGCCATGTGAAGACAGAGGCAGAGATTGGAGTCATGTAGCCACAAACTGAGGGATACCTGGAGATATCAGAAACTGGAAGAAGCAAGGAAAGATTCTCCCCTAGAAGGGTTCTCCCTTTACTTCAGACTCCTGGCCTCTGAAACTGAGAGAATACATTTCTGTTGTTTCAAGCCATGAAGTTTATGTAATTTGTTATGACCACCACAGGAAACTAATACATGAGGATATGAAAAGTCTGTTCTATCTTGCTGAGGAGTGTGGAGCAGGGGGATGGGTGGAGGAGGCAATATTGATGATCTTGAAGATGGAAGTGATACAGTCTGATTTGTACGTCAGAAAGAAAGGCAACTCTGGTGGCTCTCTAGGGTATCGGGTGGTTATTATTGGTCTGGTTGTATTTAGGGAGATGGATGGTGATGAGCTATGGGTGAGCCCTGCGGTGCAGTGGAGCTAAACCGGAAACATCTACCTCTAGAGACACTGGCTGTGCCTTGGCCATGACATTGCATAGCCTCTTCCCACCGAGTGAGTTGCCCCGGTACCCTCTCAGGGGATATTTAATGGGCTGCCTTTGTCTAGCTCCCAGAATGACCAGTTCATGACTGGAGGGAGGGGAATGAATTATTTTTAGTGCCTCTTTTCTGGAAAAAGGCAGGACCTTTGCAATCATCTGGCTGTACGTTGCCTCTTCTGGAAAACTGACCTCAGAAATATTCCGAGTGCAGTGTATGTGTGGGAGTGTCTCATTTGAGTGTCTCAAATTCCACTGAGACTTGTTTAGTTATGACTGTATAATAAGCTGTCCCTAAACATAGGGGCTTAAAACAGCAGCGCTTTCATTCTGTCTCAGTTCTTTGGGTTGAGTGGGCTCAGGTATGCAGCTCTTCTGTGGGCCGTCCTTGGGAATTCTCATGGTTGTCATCAGATAATGCCAAGCCTAGAGTCATCAGGAGGCTGAGCTGGAACACTGGACTGGGATTGCCAATTAGTTTAAGTACCTCTCCTCTCCAACTGCCTTCTCCAAGCAGTCTCTCCAGAAGAGGAGAGGGGCTTCATACATAGTGGTTTTGGGGTTCCAAGAGGGAGGAAATGGTAACTGGCAGTGCTCTGAAAAGCCAGGTCTGAAATTGGGAAAGCCTGGCTTCTGCTGCATTCTGTTGGTTAAAGCAGTCACAGTAAAGCAGACTCAAGGAAGGAGAAATAACCTCCATTTAAAAAAAAATGTTTTTTTTAATGTTTATTTATTTTTGAGACAGACAGAGACAGAATGTGAGTGGGTTAGGGGCAGAGAGAGAGAGACACACACACAGAATCCAAAGCAGGCTCCAGGCTCTGAACTGTCAGCACAGAGCCTGACACAGGGCTTGAACTCACAAGCTGTGAGATCATGACCTGAGCTGAAGTTGGACACTCAACCAACTGAGCCACCCAGGCACCCCATAACCTCCATGTTTTGATGGGAGAAGACAAAGAATGGGCAGCCATCTTGAAGTCCATCTCAAGGCGATTTGCAAAAAGTTGTACTTATATCATTCTCCCTCAGCAGAACAGATGGGAGTGGAAGAGGCACGATGTAGGTATTCAATGAATATTTGATGACTAGACTGAATACATGAATACACACACACAAAGTCAGCATGTTTCAGAATGTCTACGTTACTTTAAAAAGAGAATTTGATAATAACATGGGCATGGTACTGACATTGCCCAGAGGTATTGTTTGAGGGTTAGATTAGGAAAAAGAGAAAAGCTTTTGTCTGGTTAAGAGTATAAAGTCAGCATAGAGTGGTGTTATTTTTTTTTAATTTTTTAATGTTTATGTATTTTTGAGAGAGAGAGAGACAGAGACAGAGTGTGAGTCAGGGAGCGGCAGGGAGAGGAGACACAGAATCTAAAGCAGGTTCTAGGCTCTGAGCTGTCAGCACGGAGCCCGACGTGAGTTCCAACTCACGAACCGCGAGATCACAACCTGAGCCGACGTTGGACATTCAACTGACTGAGCCACCCAGGTGCCCCTAGAGTGGTGTTATTAATCAATTGTGTTGTTAATTACAGGAGGGGTGTGTGTGTGTGTGTGTGTGTGTGTGTGTGTGTGTGTGTATTTACATACCACAATGCTAAGGCCCAGGAAGACGCTGTTGCTTGCCCCTTGCCATTTAGTCAAGATACTCATTATAAAGAAATACTAATGACATTTAGTTTCTTTTTATGAATTCTAATCTAGCAGATAAAACTGCTACAGCATGAATTAAGAAAGATGAGCTATTCACTTAAAAACTTCAAGAAATTAAAAAGCTTTTAAATCCATATATATGTGGGGCGCCTGGGTGGCGCAGTCGGTTAAGCGTCCGACTTCAGCCAGGTCACGATCTCGTGGTCCGTGAGTTCGAGCCCCGCGTCAGGCTCTGGGCTGATGGCTCGGAGCCTGGAGCCTGTTTCCGATTCTGTGTCTCCCTCTCTCTGCCCCTCCCCCGTTCATGCTCTGTCTCTCTCTGTCCCAAAAATAAATAAAAAACGTTGAAAAAAAATTAAAAAAAAAATAAATCAATATATATGCATTTCATCTTGACTGAACAATTCTGCATTCATAAATCATATTTCCTTTGCTTACCTGTTTCTAATCTTTACCTGTTTCTCTTTCCTATGACAGGAATCCTGAAAGTCATACATTTTCTAACCTAAAATACTATGATTGCTTTACTATTATAAATTAAATACTACAGTTGTTTTTTTTTTAAATTTTTTAAGAGAGAGACAGAGCAGGGTGCCTGGGTGGCTCAGTCAGTTAAGTGTCCAACTTCTGCTTAGGTCACGATCTCGTGGTTTGTGGGTTCGAGTCCCACATTGGGCTCTGTGCTGATATGATGTGGAGTCTGCTTGGGATTCTCTCTCTCCCTGTCTCTCTGCCTCTGCCCCACTCTCTCTGTCTGTCTCTCTCTCTCAAAATGAATAAATAAACTTAAAAAAAAGAGAGATAGAGAGAGACAGAGCATGAGCAGGGAAGGGGCAGAGAGAAAAGGAGACACAGAGAATTGGAAGCAGCTCTAGGCTCTGAGCTGTCAGCACAGAGCCTGACACGGGGCTTGAACTCATAGACCATGAGATCATGACCTGAGCCAAAGTCGGTCTTTTCACTGACTGAGCCACCCAGGCACCCCTAAATAGTACTGGTTATGTTAATGATTCAGGCATCACACAAAAAAGTATACAAAATGCTGAGGGGAAAGTATCAATCAATAAGTTTTTTGGAAAATGTTATTCAAAGTAAGAGATCAGTCAGCTGTCCAAATGGCCGTGTCATTTTAATGGAGGAATCCCCAGCTGTATAATGTGCAATGAAATTCTTCAACATTCACTTCTTTGAGTTGGGCATCTCAAATCATGGACTAAGGTATTGAACACCCAAAGCAAATAGTGTTCTGTGTGAACAAAGGGAGGTCTTCAACGGCACCGAAGGATAAAATAAGAAACATTCCAAATTGCTTTGAACCCAAGAAGCATGTTCCTCGGTGTCTTTGCCTGGCCTACTCTTTCTCCAAATCCTCCTTTGCCTGGAAGTCACGTATTTGGCAGGACTTGCCCCTCGCTCCATTCAGAGGCCTGCTCACATTCCACCTCACTCACCAGGGTCACCTTTCCTGGCCACCCTTGCTAAAGTAGCATCCCCATTATCCTAAGTCTCGTTCATGACATACACATGGAGTTGTTCGTTACTTTATAATCTGTCTCTCCCCTGAGAACAGAGACAGTGCTTTCTTCCCTGCCACCTTATGGTGCCTGGCACATAGCAGCTGTGCACCAAATACCTGTGGATTATTCATAAGATCAGGCCCCCAAATATCAGCTTAATATAATGCACACGAGTCGAGGGCTCACACGCTCCAGAAACAGGTACCCTTTTCCATGATAGGGAAAGATAAACACTGCCGATAGACGTGCCAGCCCCAGAGTCTAATGCGGAGACATCTGCACCAATTGTGGAAAAGGCTGCTGGTTCCAGATTGGCCGTGTTATTCATGGATCATAAAAAAGAATGGTTTCTTCCTCTTGGGAGATGGCTCATCATCAGCACTGATCATTTTGTACTAACCATACCCTTGTAATGCTCTTCATGAAGACGGGCTTCCTATCTTCCATGGTACTCCCCACCTGCTTCCACTGGCTGCCCTCCTTTTTGGTATTTAAGCTATGAGCTATCTTAGTAACCTCAAATGATTTTTTGGAAATATCTTTCATTTGGATCAGTGAAAGTTTTCCAGATGCAAGGGATTGCAATAACTAGGAAAAAGCAGAAAATTCAAACGTTTTATTTTATTGTTGCAAAATGATTTTCAATCCTTCCTGCACCCAAAGTGGTGCCCAGGAATTCCAAGGGATTAAAAATGGCACCATCTCGGGGCGCCTGGGTGGCTCAGTCAGTTGACAGTCCCGACTCTTAAACTCGGCTCAGGTCATGAACTTATGGTTTGTCCCATTGAGCCCCATGTCAGGCTCTGCACTGATGGTGTGGAGCCTGCTTACGATTCTTTCTCTGCCCCTCCCCTGTTCACCTGCTCCCTCCCCCCACCCCTCAAAATAAATAAACTTAAAAAAAAAAAGTCACTGTTTCTCAGTGCCTGCACCATAAATTCTATTTCAGGAACCGGTTGTACCCACCCACTCTCAACCAGGGAAAATAAATAAATCCATTTGTAGGAGTGAAACTGAGTTTCCAAAATACTTGGTGACGTTATTGAGGTTAGCTTTGTTTCTTTAGGGACGATCAATATCTCTCAAGAATAAATGTAGCATCAAATTGTATTATTTCAGTGGCAGGGCTTCTAATTATGATTCCGTTGATAAATCTGGTGCTAAATGCATGCAATAACCTTGCCTCTTCGTTTATGTTTGCCTCTGTGCTAATTTTCTTTTTAAATTAAACTCTTCAGAAGAGAGCTTAAGGTGTGGAATTTTTATTTCAGTTAAGTAGTCCTGGCTCATTCATGGCCTATACCCAGCTTTCCTGGTCCAGTGCTAGTCATACTTAAAGGGTGGATGACTTTATCAAGGTGGTTTGATAATGGCAGGCAACAAGTTTACTAGCTGATAATCTCAATTTCAGAGAATTTCAAGCACAGGGTGTGGACTTAGTTTACTGTGCTGGCTAGATGGGGGTGGGGGGGACCACTGCATGCTTATTGGCTTACTGCATTGGGTGCAAGGACTTGATGTTGTTAAGGTTTTGTCTGCTTGCTTACCTTACTTGGGTCTCTGGAACTTTTAAACTAGGAAAGTGTGGCTGAGTTCTCATATAAGCAAGGTTCTGCCAAACCGCACGGCAGTTGGTCTACAAAAGAAACAGGGAGTTTGGGGCTGGAAGGAACATCCTCACCCCTACTTCTCCAAGCACAACACTGATACAAAAGTTACTGAGAAATGGGGAGCATCTCTCTGACTGCTTGAGCTTCTAGTTACAGTGGCTTCTGGACTATGGCCCCTCCCGTGGAAGTCTCCATGGTAAGGGTGGTTTGCCTGAAGTTCCTAAGAGAGAAGACCCTCATTATAAATGTAAAGGGAGCATTTGGGGGAACATTTTATTTTATTTATTTAATTTTTTTTTAATGTTTATTTATTTTTGAGACAGAGAGAGACAGAGCATGAACGGGGGAGGGCCAGAGAGAGAGGGAGACACAGAATCTGAAACAGGCTCCAGGCTCTGAGCGGTCAGCACAGAGCCCGACGCGGGGCTCGAACTCACAGAGCGGGAGATCATGACCTGAGCTGAAGTCGGTCGCTTAACCGACTGAGCCACCCAGGCGCCCCTGGGGGAACATTTTCTGTCCCTACATGAAGACAAAAGCTTCTTTTCTAAAATGATACCTTATTTCTGATTATAAGCTCTTTGAAGTTATGGACAATGTCTGTCTCTCCCACTGCTGTATCCCTAACCTGGGACAGGGTCTGATACCTGGCAGAATGTCAATAAATATTTATAGATTGAATGATGAAGGGATGAATGATATCCTTGAGGTTAATAGCAATTTACCACCCAAGTTAATTTTTGTTGTTGTTGAGCTTAATTTGTTTGTAGATGAAGAAGAACCTACGCCATATGATGTGAACAAAACACGGGCAAGACAGATTACGTGCAGTTGGTGTTTTCTCATGAATGTTGAAGGTCAAGTTCATATATACCAGTTTGTCAGTAAACTTTTGGCCTTTTGTGATACTGGATTTCTAGCAGTTCAATAAACTCTTGGTGAATTTTCTTTACAGTATTGTTGGGAGGTTTTAAGAGGTGATTATTATGAGAAATGCCATCTGTTTACCTGTAGGCCAGTCTGGTATTTGCTGGTAAGTGCGTTCCCCACAGCCCTCAGCACTTAGTGAAATAGAGAAGCACTCTGCCCTTCCTCCCCCACAGTTAGCCATATGCTACTTCATATCTATAGGTAATTCTTCCACATCACTCCTTCTTGGGAAAGAAAAACAGCTCCCGTATATGAAGGCCCATTCCAAAATGAGAAGCATGTACAATGTTTAATTTAAGGAATACTTCAGCCTCAAGTATTTAAAAGCTTAAAGGGAGCAGTACCTTTGTTGGAACAAATCCAGTGTTCAAAGTTTGAAAAAATCCAGTAGGTTTCAAACAAGCTTCTGGATTTATCCCCTACTTTGAAAGACTTAGGGAAGGGAGGTGAAGGCTCGGAAGTTATTTTTAGCACTATTGAAATTGTGGAGGCACACGTTTATTGCTCTGCAAGTTGAGAAGGTTTTTCTGCTACGCTGAAAACAGGTGTGTTTCTTCCTTCCTAAGGCGATGCTAGCTTCTGATCCAGTGTGTGTAATAGAAGCCCTTGTTAATAATCATCAGTCCTCAACCGTCAGTGGTGACCAGGGGCTTCAGGAAGGACACGCAGTGGAGAGGTGAAGAAAACACATCACCCAGATGCATATGGATGCTAAAGCTTTGCGATGGACAAAGGCTAAACATTATTGCCAATTGGCTTCTGATTTTGATGCATATAAAATAGCAGGTAAAGGCCTTTCTACTGATCCCTCTCAGTAAACCTATCTTCGAAAGAGTTGTGCTTTCATGCGAATTTATGCTAGATTTTGCATTTTATTTTTTTCTTAGCAATTTTATTTTTAAGTAATCTCTACATGCAATGTGGGGCTTGAACTCAAAACCCAGAGATCAAGAGTCACACTCTCCACTGACTGATCCAGCCAGGCACCCCAGAGATTTTGCATTTTAATAGGAAGTTTGCTTCAAACTCTGACCCTGTGGAAGTTTTCTGAGCAATTATGTTGATTAGTAATTTAATTGTAAGATGCATTTTAAAATCTATCATTACTGTGGGGCACCTGGCTAGCTCAGTCAGTAGAGCATGCAACTCTTGATCTTGGGGTTGTAAATTTGAGCCCCACGTTGGGTGCAGAGATGACTTAAAAATAAAATCTTAATGGGGCACCTGGGTGGCTCGGTGTGTTGAGCGGCCGACTTGGGCTCAGGTCATGATCTTGTGGTTGGTGGGCTCCAGCCGCCGCTCCCCCCCCCCCCCCCCCCCCATCCATCAGGCTTCTGTGCTAACAGCTCAGAGTCTGGAGCCTGCTTCGAATTCTGTGTCTTCCTCTCTCTCTGCCCCTCCCCTGCTCATGCTCTATCTCTCTCTGTCTCTCAAAACTGGATAAATGTTAAAAAATTTTTTAAAAATCTTAAAGATAAATAAAACCTATCATGACTTAAAGAAAAGCATTTAATTTAAAAAGTGTCAAAAGTTAGGCACAGAGGAAGTACACATAACATTCTGGCTATGGTAGAATTAAGGGAGAAATAGTAACCTGCCACCTCATATCAACCGAAATGAGTCAGTAGAAGTTTCACTGAAACGAATATAACACTGTACGTTAACTATACTGGAATTACATTTATTTTTTGGAATTAATTTTTTTTTAAAGAGAGAAAGTGGAAGTTTCCCCAAACATAGTGACATTTATTATAAATTTAGGACCAGATATTATGTCTGACAAAGGGGTGTTAGGGATTAGGTTGTCTTCTATAATATTGGTCTCTTATTTTTCAAATAAGTAAAAGGAAAGCACATGGGATCATTGTTTTTTTTACTGTGGCGAAATACATATAAAATTCACCATTTTAACCATTTTAAAGCGTACAATTCACAGGCATTTAGCGTATTCACAGGGTGGTGCAACCATCAGCACTAGCTAGTTCCCTAACATTTTCATCACCCCAAAAAAAAACCCTGTACCCATTAAACAGTCACTTCCTATTTCCGCCTCCTCCCAGCCCCTGCAACCAAGTATCAGACTTAGGCAATCAGTAAAATATGCTTTCTATCTCTTTGTATTTACCTATTCAAAATATTTTATATAAATGGGATCAATTTGTTTTAAAGATTTTATTTCTAAGTAATCTCTACGCCCAACGTGGGGCTCAAACTCACAACCCCAAGATCAAGTGTTGCATGCTCCACTGACTGAGCCAGATAGGCGCCCCTGGGATCCATTTTTTAACAGGGGAAAATCCAAGCCAGCAATAGCCATTATTTGATAAGTGGGATATAAGCAAATGGTTGGATTTTGCAATCTGGAAACCTTCCTTCTGCCAGCTGGCTATACCAGAGCTGAAGGACAAGCTGGAGAATCTTGATAATTGAGCAGAAAGCAATGCTGGAATACCTAGGCTCTGTAGATGAAAGTGTAGGATTTCAGGTGAATTCCTAGGTCTCCAAACCAGAAAATGTGGGCAGCATTCCATAGTAGAATCTCAAATTGCTACAGTGACCTAAGTCTGGTGTGAAATCACTAAACTGTGAGAACTCAGCTTTCTCCAACTCTCCTACCCTTCCTTCCTTCTTTTCTTTTTCCTCCTCTTCCTCTTCCTCCCCCTTTCCTTCCTCTTCATCCTCTTCCTCCTCCTTCTCCTCTCCTTCTTTCTCCTTTCCCTTCCCTGGTCCCCTTCCTGTCCTCCTCATTCTCTTCCTCCTTCTCCTCCTTCTTCTCCTTCCCTCTCCTTCTTCTCCTTCCCTCTCCTTCTTCTCCTTATTCTTGTCCTCCTTCTTCTCCTTCCCTCTCCTTCTTCTCCTTCCCTCTCCTTCTTCTCCTTATTCTTGTCCTCCTTCTTCTCCTTCTTCTTTTTTAAGTAAGCTCTATGCCCAGCATGGGGCTCAAACTAACAACCCCACAATCTCCACCAACTAAGCCGGCCAGGCACCCCCTGTTTTAAAACAAACTTTATTGAGGATGTAGTATGGTCAACACTCTGGAAACAATAGTGTACAAAGCAGGCATTATCTCTACATTCACAGAATGCACACTCATGTAAAGACAGACAATAAAATAAGTAGCTACACTGTGCTGTAGGTGTTGAAGGAAGAGAACACCATATTACGTGTGAGAATATGGAAGCGGGAAGCTCCTTTAGACCAAACGTTCAGGAGTAGCCTCTCTGAGAATGTCATGTTCAAGCTAGGAGCTGAAGGCTGCGAAGGAGGCAGCCATGTGAAAAGTAGGATACAAGAGTTCCAGGTAGAAGAAACACCACGTATAGTGGCATTGCAGCAAGAAGTCGCGTGGCACATTCTATCAAGAAAAGATCGGAAACCTAGTGAGTGAGGTGTGGCTGGAGAACTACCCAGGGGCCCAGTCATGCAGAACTTTATAGTCTGTGGTACAGAATTTTTTATAAAAGCAATGGCCAGTCATCAGTATCAAGGAGGAGATTGACTTGAACCAATGTTTTTCACTTGCTGCTATGAGGAGATGGGATTAAGGGGACAAGAGTAGACTAAGGGAGACCAGTTAGAAGGGTAACAAAAAGGTCCATGGGAAAGACAGTGGTGGCCGGACATAGTGGAGCTACATCTATTCATATCATGGTCACTTATGCCATCCTTTGGCTGTGCTAGGCAGAATGGACTGAGCATGGGTGTTCGCATTGGGATATTTGGTCCATGTAACATCGCTCTAGGGGAGCTGGGGACATAGAAAATGCAAACCAGGAGCCAAGTTGGTAATTGGTTGCAGTTTAATAAACATTTATTGAATACTTTTCTGTGCCAAGCAGATGGCACCATTTTTCTTCAGAATTTTAAAGGCATTGCTCCCATGTTTATCTTCTTGGTCCCAGTAGTGCCATTGAGAAGGCCCAGATCCCTTGCTTTGATCTGGTTTTCCTCTCCAGAAGCCGGAGGGATCTTCTCTGTTCTGCTCTTTCACGATGACAGGTTTTAGCCTGGGTCCCTGATCATCCCTTGCACTGGAAACTCACTGGGCCAATTCTGTGGCAACATTCATGCTTTTCAGTGCCTGAAATTTGAAAAATAATTGTATCGATGATTTGGTGTCTCCCATTTTCTTCTTACTTTCTCCATATCTTATTGTATCCAGATATTGAACCATTAGACTGGTCCTTTGTCTTTTTTTTTTTTTTCCTACTTTTGGAACGTTTACTTAATTTTATCTTCTAACCCATCCATTGAGCTATTTATTTTTAATGCCTATGAACCCTCCTTTTATATATTTAATCTCTGGATGTTGCTTTTATACAGGATCTGAGAACCTGGAAATCTAATTGCTTCTTAAACATACTTTTAATCAACCTACTCCTTTTTTCTTATAACTCCATCTTCTCCCCAACTCCCTGAGGTACTTGACACTCCCGGTTACTGAGTCTTTGGAGTAATCTAGGCAGGGATCAGCAAACTCTTTCTCTAATGGGCCAGGTAGTTAATACTTTAGGCTTTGTGGACCGAGCAGCTGCTGGACTATCAAATCACATCTCCTCTCAACTGCCCAGCTCTGCTGCCGTGTCAGGAACGGAGCCGTAGACAACACCTACATGAATGGGCGTGCAACCTTCATTTACTCACCCCTGGTGCGTGATAAGAATTGGGCCGCATAGTGGCTTTCCCCACTGCTGCGTCAGGGTTTCTGCTTCTCGTGGTCGGCTAACTCAGCAGCTCCCCACCCGTCCGCTTTCCAGCTTCCCAAATTTTGTCACTGTCATTTGTTTCCCCTCTAACCCTTATTTTGAGATTGTATGTTTTTAATCCTTTTACAGTCCTTTCACTGGAGTTTCAGGAGCAAAAGTAAGTAAATACCTTGTGTCTTCTGGCATCTTGACCTGGGCGCTGCAGTTAAGCATGAGGTGTTAATAAAGGGTAGCATAATAAAGGGGCAGCATGAGGTGATTACATGACTTAGTTCTGTAATTTGACCCAACCACTGTAGGCCGTGTAAGTGATTTTACTTGTCTCACCCTTTTGGGGGGCCCCACTAACTCGGGTTCTTCAATCTTTGTTTCTCTTTCCGGCGACACGAATTTTACTTTTATTTTAGCCTTTGTCAAGAAATCTATTTCCAGCAGTTGGCGGGATTTTAGCATTTGTAATTTCATGTGAAAGTAATACAACATAGATTTGAGGCAGCAGAGGCAACACATGAGGGTAACTTGCACGGTCGGTCCGAAAAACAGCTCTCCCGAGGTGAGGCCGGCACCAGCCAAATGTGCTCAGGTATCCTGGAGACTGCTGCTTCCATGATCACCCACCACAAGCAGAACCGAGGCCCACAGGAGCCGTTGCTAAGCCTCCCATCCTAGAACCCTGAGCCATGGGAGCAAATCGAACAGGAAGCCACTCTCTGAACCAATACCTCCCGATAAGCTGTGTCTTCAAACCATGGCTAAGTTCCAGAATGCCTTCCCTTCCTCTCCTAGAGCAAAACACCAAGTTCTCAGTGTGCTATTGGCTGAGGAAAGAGGGCTGCAAAATAAACCCACTGTTTCTTCCGACTAGAAAATGCTGTTCCGTGTTGGAGGAAACGCCCTAGCAGCAGTGGCTTTCTAACATGATTACACAATGGTGTCACCTGGGGAGTTTTAGAAATCCTAATGCCCAGGCCTCACTCTAGATTATTTACATCAGACTCTGGGGGAGAGGGGGTGCTGGGCATTAGCATTTTCAAGCTCCTGTGTGAGGTCCTTGTACAGTTTGGGTATCACCCTTTATCAGAGATAGGGTTTGCAAATGCTTTCTCCCATTCTGTCTTTTCATTTTGTTGATGGTTTCCTTTGCTGTGCAGAAACTTGTTTGTTTGACGTCACCCTGCTTGTCTGTTTTCCTTTTGTTGCCTGTGTCTTTGGTGTCCTATTCAAGAAATCATTTCTAAATCTAATGTCATGAAGTTTCTTCCTATGTTTTCTTCTAGGAGTTTTATAGTTTCAGGTCTTACATTTAAGTCTTTAACTCTTTTTGAGTGGATTTTTGTATATGGTATAAGAGAAGGGTCCAATTTCATTCTTTTGCATGTGTATATTCAGTTTTCCCAGCATCATTTGTTGAAGAGACTATCCTTTCCCCATTGTGTATTTCTGGCTCCCGTGTGAAAAATCAGTCAACTGTATATATGCATGGGTTTATTTCTGGACTCTATTCTATTCCATTGGCTTATATTTGTGCCTTCACCATGCTGGTGGCCAAAGGATTTGAATAGACATTTCTACAAAGAGGACATACAAATGGTTACCAAAACTATGGTATATGAAATGGTGCTCAACATCAGGGAAATGCAAATCAAAACTATAATGAGACATCACCTCGCACCTGTTAAAAAAGAAAAGATAACAAATGTTGGAGACAATGTAGAGAAAGCAGAACCCATGTACACTGTTGGTGGGAATATAAAATGGTGCAGCCACTGAGGAAAACAGTATGGAGTTTCCTTAAAAAATTAAAAATCGAACTCCTATATGATTCAGCAATCCCACTTCTGGGTATACATCTAAAAGAATTGTAATCAGGATCCCAAAGAGCTATGTGCACTCCCATGTTAATTGTAGCATTATTCATAATAAATAACCAAGATGTGGAAACAAGCTAAATATCCATCGATGAATGAATGCATAAGGAAGATGTGGTATATACATATATAATGGGATCTTATTCAGCCCTAAAAAAGAAGGAAACCCAGGGTCTGTCTCAGTCAGTTAAACATCTGCCTCTGTTTTTTTTTCTTCAAGTTTTTAATGTTTATTTATATTTGAGAGAGAGCGAGCATGTGTGAGCAGGTTAGGACACAGAATCTGAAGCAGACTCCAGGCTCTGAGCTGTCAGCACAGAGCCCGACATGGGGCTTGAACCCACAAACCGTGAGATCATGACCTGAGCTGAAGTTGGATGCTTAACCAATTGAGCCACCCAGGCACCCCAGCATCCAACTCTTGATTTTGGCTCAGGTCATGATCTCAAGCTTCATGAGATCAAGCCCTGCATTGGGCTCTGCACTGATGGCACGGAGCCTGCTCGGTATTCTCTCTTTCCCTCTCTCTCTGCCTCTCCCCTGCTCACGTGTGCAAGTGCTCTGTCTCTCAAAATAAATGAACTTTTTTTTTTTTTTTTTTTTTTTTACAGAATAGGGGCGCCTGGGTGGCTCAGTCAGTTAAGCGTCCGACTTTGGCTCAGGTCATGATCTTACGGTTTGTGAGTTTGAGCCCCACATCGGGCTCTATGCTTACAGCTCAGAGCCTAGAGCCTGCTTCAGATTCTGTGTCTCCCTCTCTCTCTGCCCCTCTCTCTCTCTCTCTCTCTCTCTCAAAAATAGACGTTAAAAAAATTAAAAATAAATAAAAAATAAAAAATAAATAAAAAAAGAATAAAACCCTGCCATGCACAACAACATAGATGAGCCTGGAGGACATTATGCTAAGTGAAATCAGCTAGACACAGAAGGGCAGATATGACATGATCCCACTTACACGAGGATTCTAAAATAGTTAAACTCATAGAAGCAGAGAGTAGAATGGTGGTGGCCAAGGGTCGGGGGGAGGGGGAGATGGGGAGTTGTTCAGTGGGTATAAAATTTCAGTTTTGCAAGGTGAATACGTTCTAGAGATCTGTGCAACATGGCACCTATAGACAACAACTCTGTGCTGTACATTTAAACATTTGTGAAGAGGGCAGATCTCATGTTAAGTGTTCTTACCACAATAAGACAAAGTCATCAAAAATTAAAGAAAAAAATTAAAATTAAAATTAAAAAACTATTCCCTGGGTGATTTCAGTGCATAGCCAGGGTGAGACCTCTTGTCTTAAAGCACACCCTCTTTAGGGAATCTTTCTGCCGGAGTCTGTCTTCCCCACATGGCTGCCATTTTTCCCGTAATCCCAAGCATTCCCTTAGAGCAGTGGTTCTCAAAGTGTGGCCACCAGGCCAGCAGCTTCAGCTTCACCAGGAAACTTGTTAGATATGGAGAATCTTAGGCCCCGTCCGGCCCAACTGAATCAGAAACTGGAATGGGGCCCAGCTCTGGGAGTTTGAACAAGCCCTCCAGGTGATTCAGATACAGAGGCATTTGAGAACCACCGCAAGCTATTTAAAAGTGCAACTGCCCCAGGGTGGGGGTGGGGGAGCACCGCGTTTGCTTATCAGCTTCCTTTCCTTGGTGGTAAATTGACACCAGGATGTGACACAGGACAAAGGAGTGTTTTGACTTGGGAGAGGAAGTGAGGAAACCGTGGAACATGATTTTGGTTTTAGAACATAAGATTTTTTTTTTAAAGTGTAAGAATATGAGAATTATGTCATATTTAGTTAATAATGAAGAATAACTCAAATTTAGGCACTATTTTACGTACTTTCCACAAACTGTCTCGCATTATCCTCGCAGCAACCCTATGAGAGAAGTGTTGTCCTTTTTATATTTTTACCACTAAGGAAACTGAGGCACAGAGAGGTTAAGTGACTTGTCTAAGGTTACACACAGGAAGTAAGTAGCAGAGCTGGGAGTCCATCTCCAGGGTTCAAGGTCATGGTTACACTGCTTCCACATTTAGTTTTTAAGTGGATGATGTCTTTATGAAAAAGAATCAAATTATAATAAAATGAATATAAAACTGAGCAAAAGTACACATCCTTGAGCACAGCACAACTCCCTAATTTTTTATCTTAACTTTGAAATGCCCAAAGCTTGAAAAGCAGACAGTTGTGAAGTTTGGTCCCCACACTCATTTGCCTGTAAGACCTGAACTGATCAGATATAAGGTCATGCATAATCTCTTCTTACTCTTTGTAGAAATATTCACATTCTTGGTGCACAGTTACTGGGTTTTACTCCTTCTTGCTGTGGCACACTCTGCTGGGTTATATAATATGTAGCTGTGGAAATCTAACGTGCTGTGTACCAAGTATTTCTAGCTCTCCACTTCTGGGCACATTGTAGGGTTGTACCTCCCCTCCCCTTTGAAGTTAGGTAAGACCATGTGACTTGATTTGGCCAATGAACTGTGACCAGGTGGAATACCTGTCACTTCTGAGCTGAAGTTTTAGGAGGCAGTTTGCCATCAGCTTTAGCTGTCTTTCCCTCAGGAATTCTGACTAGCAGTGCTGCTTTCTTTCTTTTTTTCTTTCTTTTTAATGTTTATTTTTGAGAGAGAGACAGAGACAGAGTGCAAACAGGGGAGGGGCAGAGAGAGACACACACACACACAGAATCCGAAACAGGCTCCAAGCTGTGAGCTGTCAGCACAGAGCCCAACGTGGGGCAGAAGTGGGAGAAGTGGGATGCTTAACCGACTGAGCCACCCAGGCCCCCCTGACTAGCAGTGCTTGTGATACTGTTTCCTGTGACCGCCTGAGCCCTGGAGGGGATGCAGAGCAGAGCCCCTCCCACCTGCATTTTGGAGGTCTTTGTTACTAGAGCATACTCTAGCCTTTTCTGACAGATACAATGATGTAAGTACCACCTTACCTTTCTAAAATCTGAAAGATTCCGAATTCTGAAACAGGTCCAGTACTAAGGATTTCAGATAAGAGATTGTGGATCTTTATTTGACTATATGAAATTAGCATTTTTTTTCCCCTGAGCAAATCCAAACTGTGTCGTTGTCTTGAGCATAGCCATTTCCTGAAAAGAGTAAACTAGCAGCTGAGCAATGTTCTCTGGACTGAGCTCTTAAAGTCAGGGATGGTCTCATTTATCTTGGTAGCCTCACTGCCTGATGTGGAGTGAACACTTGGTAAATAGGGGCCGAGACAGTTGGTGCCACACAGACAGTTCCTGGAGCTCAAGGCTCCCGGGGAAAGAGCAAAAACGAAATATATGAGGTGAAGGCAGGCAGCGCCTGGGTGGCTCTGTTGGTTAAGCGTCCCACCCTCGGTTTTGGCTCATGTCATGATCTCACGGTTTGTGAGATCAAGCCCCACATGGGGCTCTGCGCTGGCGGTGCGGGGCCTGCTTGGGATTCTCTCTCTCCTCTCTCTGCCCCTCCCCCGCTTATGCTGTGTGTCTCTCTCTCTGTCCAAATAAGTAAAAAAATTTAAAAAAAGGTGGAGGCCGAAGTTCTCTATTTGATCTACCTTACAGTTTGGCCTTGTCCAAAGAATGAACTGAAAGCAGAACAAATCCCGTTTGACAGGACAATACAGGGGCTGGAAGTGCTCCTGTGTTGATAGCAAGATTAACTGAAGTAATTAGAACAAGTAAGGCTCTTAGCATAGAATTGGTTTATAGTTAACTTGTGGTAATTCTAGCCATTAATATTAATAAAACAAAATAGGTAGCAATCCTTATGAAACTCTGTGAGAAGCTAGCACTGTGGTTTCTGAAGTGTGCTTTACTGTGTTCCTTGGACTCGGAAGCACCTTTTAATGTCCCCATGGTGGCCAGTCTCGGAGCCCTGGGGAGGCCAAGGGTGCGTGGGGCTGGAACAATCAGTGTCTGCTCCAACCTCAGCAGCTGTTCTTTACAGCCGTCATGGGTTAGTTTCCACATAGGACTGTTTGCTTGAAGAAAGGATCCTATGGATGAAAACGACTTTGAAAGCCATGAGAATAATACATTTTATTTTTATTTTTTTACTTTTTAGAGACAGAGCACAAGCAGTGGGGAGAGGAGCAGAGGGGAGAGAGAGAGAGAGAGAGAGAGAGAGAGAGAGAGAGAAAATCTTAAGCAGACTCCATGCTGAGCGTGGAGACAGAGGCAGGGCTCAATCCCACAACCTTGGGATCATGACCCAAGCCGAAATCGAGAGTTGGATGCTCAACTGACTGAACCACCCAGGCACCCCTAGAATAATACATTTTAGAGAGATTTTCAGCAGCAAGTGTTGAAAACCAAGGTTTTTTGATAAATTTCATTTTAGAATAAATGAATTAGGTATTCATAGTATGGTACTCTGGCTAATTAAGGCTGTAATGCAACATGTTGACATAACATTAAAAAAATATTTAATGCTCTAGCATAGGCATATGGATCCTCACATTTTCCCTGCCTCCTCAAAACCCAAAGAATAGATTTGGAAATTTGTAGGTTAATCACATGAGAGTTCTGCTGTGTTAGAATTTTATGAGATGTTACTTGAAGCTCCTAAAATGTCCTCCTTGGCTCGTGAATTAGTGGCTCTGAAGGGCACACTATTAGTATTCTGATTTAAGGTAAAATCAGAGACTTTGAGAAAAGGCCATTGCGTGGATTCCATTTTCGAGGGCCCATTTATGTGACAAATGGGATGTCACTGAGTGACATTAGCTCAGTCTGGCTTATGAATTGTGTAGGGTGTTGGGGGTGGGTTATTTGTATAGTTCATGAGACTCTCCCCTCATGAGCTGACTGACCCATGAAGTCTCACAAAAGATGCTTTTCCCAGTCACCCTTCCTCACTGTTGGTGCCTCAAGGATTCCTTTTTCGGGAGCCCATGTAGGGAAATAAAAAAGAGACTTAGAACTTTCAGAGAGTATTTGTTCAGAAGTGGAAGAGGAAGGAGGGCTGCTCACAACACTTAACCCATTAGAGACTTTCAGAAGGTGGCAGGTTTCCAAAAACAAATCTGATTGCTTGGAAATTTTGTCTTGAGAGAACCCTGCTAAAGTGTGTATGTGCGTGTCGGTGAGGAGTAGCTAGAAGCGGAATGGAATTTTCCTCTTTTCCTCTTGTCACCTATCCAGAATGTCTCTGATTTCCAGGATTCTCAAAAGTGAGACCAATATTATTAGAAGTCTCCTTGAGGTCAAGTGCAGGCTCAGCGAGGGCTGCTGTTAGCCCAGGACCATGATGGCCCTGAGCAACATTATCAGAGGGTGTGGAAAAGTGCAACCTGGGCCCAAACTGGCTAAAATGGACTTTTGAACAAGCACTCAGTTCCATGCAGGAAGAAAATCAGTGACACAAATTTTCGCATCTCATGTAATGTAAGTCTCTTCGGTGGTCGTTATTTTTAATATTTTTAAAGATTTTATTTTTTTAAGTACTCTCTACACCCCATGTGGGGCTCGAACCTACAACCCTGAGATCATGAGATCATGAGTCGGCTCCACCGACTCAGCCAGCCAGGCACCCCATTTCGTGGTAGTTATTAATATGCCCATTTAATAGTCGAAGAAACAGACTTTGTGAGTCTAAATGAGAAAACTTGAGTTTAAGCTAAAAATGTCTGATGCCAGATTCTGCCATTTTTTTCTCACTCATGGGAAAACCCTTCCTAGAATAGAACTGAAAATATTTCCTGTTAATTGTATTAATTTTGTTAGTGTTGTGTACAGAGCCTGATAACACCAAAATCAGGAATCCTCAGAGTGCAGAACTAATAAAATCAAGCAGACTTTTCATGCTTGATTGGTTTGGATGAACTGTCTTGACTATTGTATCTACTGTGAGTTTTGTTCACTCTCCCGCTCCAGGATTGACTGCTAAGTGGGTTTTTAAGAGGCTTCTGTGTGGTGCTTACTGGAGAAGAGATAGGAGGTAACTTTTAAGACATAGGTATAGCTACCAGTTAGGCTGTTTCTAAAAGGCTGGCAACCAGTTGCTTAAAGGGAAATCACACTCACACTGGCCCAGAGGTCCAAGTAGGGTGGGCTGTGGGTGGGCATACTTGCCTAGGAGTTGCCTGATGGCTTCCATAACATCACGTTCAACTTTTAGACTTCCAGAAGGTGCTAAGTTGTTTTTGTTTTTTTCGGTGTGTTAATCATTAAAGGCAATTTTATTTCTTTTTTTTGTAAAAAATTTTTTAATGTTTATTCTTGAGAGAGACAGAGACAGAGCACGAGCGGAGGTGGGGCAGAAAGAGAGGGAGACAAAGAATCTGAAGCAGGATCCAGGCTCCGAGCGGTCAGCACAGGGCCCGACGTGGGGCTCGAACCCACGAACCACCAGATCATGACCGGAGCTGAAGTTGGATGCTTAACCAGCTGAGCCACCCAGGTGCCCCTGCAATTTTATTTCTTTTTAAAAATAAATGTATAATTTATATACCATAAAATTCACCATCTTTAAAGTGTCCAATTCAGTGGTGCTTAGTATGTTCAGAAGATTGGGTCTAAGCTGCCTAGCCTCCTGTGTGTGGTGGATGAATTGGCTCTGCGTTCATGAGTATTCTAGTCACTGGTCAGTGATTTGAGTGGACCCAGGGCCCATGGGAGCTATTTCCCGCTTTAAGGGAATAATAGGATGCGGGTTTCTTCCCAGGCGAGCTAAACTTGGTGCTTTATTTTGTGAGGCTGCAAAATCGACACTTCTTGGAACATCAGAATAGGAGCATTAAATCACAGCTGGAAGGAAGGGAGGAGGAAGTAGGAGGGAAGTCCTGTTTATCAGGGTAACCTCCCCCTTAAGTTTATCTGAGATGCTGCAGTTTGCATCCCAGGAGAGCAAAACCTAATCTGCCTCTCCAGATCCCGGTTGGAGTCTTTGAAAGGCATGGGAATTGGCAGCTGTCCAGCCAATGTCTCCCTTGTCCTCCCATCACACGAGGTGGATGCTCGAGACTGAAGTGCTCAAAGCTCAAAAGAGTGCGTTTGAGGGACCCTGAGTTTTTGCATTTTCTCCTGTCCTGGAGTCTCTAGGAGGGTCAAAGCTAACCCTAGGGACATATTTGCAGCCATCACCCTATGCACATCCTATAGTGTCCTCCTGGAGACCAGTACCTCCCTTGGGGATGGCTGCCCTGGCCAGGGCAAAGGCCATCACCCTTTCACTGATGGTGGAATAATGAATAGACCAGTGGCACTCAAGGTGGGGTCCGTCAACACCATCAGCATCACCCTGAAGCTGGTTCAAAAGCAAACTTTCAGGGGTGCCTGGGTGGCTCAGTCAGTTGAGCGTCCAACTCTTGATTTTGGCTCAGGTCATGATCTCCTTGTTCGTGAGCTTGAGCCCCGCGTCAGGCTCTGTGCTGGTGGTACAGAGCATGCTTGGGATGCTCTCTCTCTCTCTCTCTCTCTCTCTCTCTCTCTCTCTCTCTGCTCCTCACCTCCCCCTCCCCCATCTCAAAATAAATAAATAAACCTTAAAAAAACCCAAAATTTCAGGCTCCACCAAAATCAGAAACTGAGGGTGATGTCCAGCAGTTGTGTTTTCACAGGCCTCCAGGAGATTCTTTTGCACATTAGCATTTGAAATGTGCTGAGATGATCCCTGATGAGGTGGGGCTCAGAGTGCTAGACATAATGAGGTGGCCCTGAAAGCCAGCGCAGAATCAACAAAAAGAAATCACATGACCGACTCCAAACCTCTGAAGGTTGTATACACATGGCCACAACTATGCATGCATTGTTCCATTTTCATATAGGCCACAAATGAATGAGACTTCCTCTCTCCTATCTGTATCTGTTTTCTCATTTGGTAATATCCTTCTTCCTTCAGGAAGCTCTTTATTGTTGACTTCATTGCAAGGAGATTAAATTTTAAAAAGAAAAAAATAGTGGGGAGGGAGTGAAAAGAAGGGATTTTTTTTTTAAATCCTGAGATACTTAGGAGTCTATGATTCCTAACCATGGTTCTACTTAAAACTTTTACCTAGATTTCCATTGTCAAATAAAACCCAAATCTGGATTTCAGTAAGGCGAGACCTTATTCAAAAGGATTATTGCAACAAGGGGAGGGAACTTTGCAGCAGGGGGGGGGGGGGGGAGGAGTCTGACCATAAGGTCTGCAAGTATCTCAAAGGCCAGGCAGAAAGGAATTTTTTTTAAGTTTTCATTTATTAAAATTTTTTTTTAAATGTTTTACTTGTTTTTGAGGGAGAAAGAATACAAGCAGGGGAGGGGCAGAGAGAGAGGCAGACACAGAGTCCCAAGCAGCTTCCAGACTCTGAGCTGTCAGCACAGAGCCCGACTCGGGGCCCGAACTCACGAACCGCGGGATCATGACCTGAGCCAAAGTCAGACGCTTAACCGACTGAGCCATCCAGGTGCTCCTAAAGTTTTTATTTAAAATTCTAGTTAACATACAGTGTAGTATCGGTTTCAGGAGTAGAAATTCAGTGATTCATCACTTACATACAACACCCAGTGCTCATCACAACAAGTGCCCTCCTGTCACCCATCTAGGCCATCCCCCGCCCACCTCCCCTCCAGCAACCCTCAGTTTGTTCTCTATAGTTAAGATTCTCTTATGGTTTGCCACCTTCTCTCTCTCTCTCTCTCTCTCTCTTTCTCTTTCTCTTTCTCTTTTCCCCCTTCCTTAAGATTCATCTGTTTTGTTTCTTAAATTCTACATATGGGTGAAATCCTATGGTATTTGTCTTTCTCTGGGGAATTTTCTTTTATAAGGAGGGGTAAATAAGGCTAGAAAGAAGCAGAATGGGCTAGAGGGACGAGCAGGTGATAGCAAGAACAGCTGAGCAGGAAATGTCTTTCCTTGGGGCCAGCTGATTCTCATGAGTGGTCAGTAAAGAAGGGTTGGCCGTTGGGCATTTGGGTGCTGTTAGCAGGTGAAGCAGTCCTCTCTTATGGGCCATTTTGCTTTCCGTGGTCTCAGTCACCTGCTGTCAACTGCGGTCTGGGAGCAGAGGCTTCACCTCCTGACTTCTCGTCAGAAGGTCCGCGGTAGCCTAATACTACGTCACAAGCCTACATTACTCACCTCACTGCATCTCGCACACGGGTTGTATCATGTCACCTCATCGCAGGAAGGGTGAGTATGGAACAATGAGATTTTGAGAGAGACCCCGTTTACGTGAACTTTTATGACAGTATGGTGTTATACTTGTTCTATTTTATAATGAGTTACTCTTGTTCATGTCTTACTATATCATAAGGATGTGTGTGTAGGACAAAACAGTCTATATAAGGTTTGGTACCACCCCCGGTTGCAGGCACCCCTGGGAGGTCTTGGAACCTCTTTCCCGTGGATAAGAGGGGACGACCGTGTTTTGTCCAGACTGGTCAGTGGGTATAAGCAGTCCAGCTAATCATTTACGGCCATGAACAGGAATGTGGAGGGTCTGTATCTGGTGTTGAGCTGGAGGAATTCACAAGTCTTTTTGAAGTCCTATGGGAAAGATAGTTTTCTGTGGAAAGGAAGACGTTTCCCCAGAATACAAAAAGAATGGAGAGATTTCTTTTTTTTTTTTTTAATGTTTATTTTTCAGACAGAGATTGCTTCTCGGCCTTTTGGCTAAGATCAAGTGTAGTATTTTTGAGACAGAGAAAGAGTGTGAGTGGGGGAGGGGCAGAGCGAGAGGGAGACACAGAATCTGAAGCAGGCTCTGGGCTCTGAGCTGTCAGCACAGAGCTGGATGCGGGGCTTGAACCCATGAACCATGAGACCATGACCTGAGTTGAAGTCCATCGCTTAACCGACTGAGCCACCCAGACGCCCCAGAACGCAGAATTTTCTTGACCATTGTTGTTTTCCATGTCCCCAGGGCTCGGGTAAGGTTTAACGTTGTCACCTGTATCATTGAAACATTTTCAAACACACACCTCTTAGCATTTCTCCAATAAAGCAATTCTCTTTAAAATAAAATACATTTGTTGACTTCATTTTGGTTCACCTGTGTGTTTTGTAATTAAAGAGAATTGGCTTTCTTGGGTAAATGCTAAACGTTTTTTAGGAGAGGAAACAGTAACCAAAGTTAGCAATAAACACATGCAAATATATAGCACAGATTTTTTAAAAGTACTTTGAGGATAGAGTTGACTGAACTATTTAAAGCTGGCTGCAGGACTTTCAACTGAAAAAGATACTTTTTTCCCCATGTCTGTAAACTGGTATACACAATGTGTGACTTTGGTGAACAAAGAACTTCAATCATTACAATAATAAGAGAACAATGTGGCTAAGAGAATGTTCACAAGTTGTCCCATTAGCACCTCTGAAAATGATCATCATAGCTGAAGTGCTTTTTTCATGCGGAAAGCTTAATAATTACAGCAAAACAATTAAAAGCAGGAGACTCTTTAAGTCGAGGTGAGGGTGGAAAAAAGGTTAATTTTTTAACCCAACATTTCTCAGTGCTGTGGTCCACTGTGACCCTCAGCTGACTGCAACGTCTATAAAATAATGCAAATCCTTTCTAAATATCATCCTGGGGTCTTGCCGTCAGTGTTCTACAGTTTGCGCCGCTGTTCTGTATCATTCTATCATTATAGAATCATAAATAGATTGTAGGAACTGCTGCTTTCTCACTGAGGATTTGTTCTTGACCTTGTTAGTGTCCTTGGGGGTATTTTAGCAGAGTAGGAAAGTCCTATCACCAGGGATTAGTCGAAAACTCCTTCAGAACAACCATACTGACAGCAATGACAGGAAAACCATTTATTAGGAATCAGCCAGACACTGTCTTAGGCAGTGATAAAGTGAATTCTTAAACTGGGACCACAAAACAGGAGGCCGCCCCAGCCCACATAGCAAATGTAAACCTAGGTCAGCCTGCACTTACAGGAAGCACCTCATTGTCAGGGAAACCTAATACCAATCGCGATCTTCCAGCTCTGCTTTAGCTAGCTTCCCTTACCCTAGAAAATAGAAGTTTATACATCTTATTTCATTTAAACCTCACAACTTATTAAGTGGATAGTGTTTGACTCCACAGATGGCAAAATTGAATTTCCAGATTAGTCTCAGTCTTTTCACTATGCTACAGGAAATTTCTAAAATGTATGACAAAGAAAGGGGTCATACATTTAAAAAAAAGTGTTTTAGGGACCCCTGGGTGGCTCAGTTGGTTCAGCCTCCGACTTCGGCTCAGGTCATGATCTCACAGCTTGGGAGTTCGAGCCCCACGTCGGGCTCTCTGCTGGCAGCTCGGAGCCTGGAGCCTGCTTCGGATTCTGTGTCTCCCTCTCTCTCTGCCCCTAACCCACTCGCATTCTGTCTCTGTCTCTCTCAAAAATAAATAAACATTAAAAAAAAATTTTTTTTAAGTGTTTTATTTATTTTTGAGAGAGTGTGTGTGTGTGTGCACATGAGCAGGGAGGGGACGAGAGAGAGGGAGACAGAGGATCCAAAAGGGCTCTATACTGATAGCAGAGAGCCCGATGCAGGGCTCAAACTCACGAACCGTGAGGTCAGGACTGAGCCACCCAGGTGCCCCAAGAGGTTCCCTTTTGAGCCCAGATTTCTGAAGGATGACCACGGGGGCTATGGAGGGAGTGGGAAGAGGTAGGCCTGCTCTTTCCAGCTCCTTTCAGCTGTGGGCCTTGGTGACTTCACATTTTAGGCTCCTCTTTGCCAAGTTGCAGACACCTGTAGGCAGTATGTTAATGGTTATGGGGTTCAGGATACGCTACCCCCACATCTGGCACCTCAGCCTTTGAATATGTGAGGCTGAAGGGATCTGAGGAAAGGCAGGCACACGAAGGGCTGTCTTATCTTCCCTTGAAACAGGTCAGAGAACCATGTGAGAGGTGCCCTCCTCCGGCCTGGAGGAAAGGGGGCATCCTTGTCTGGAAAGGTAGAGAGGTACTAAGACCCTGAAAGAATGGGCCTAGCTAGGTTTCCCCTGGATTACTAGCCTTAGCTTGTACCCTTCTGTCCTATCACATTTTTCCATTACTTTCAATTCTTTTTTTAAAAAAGTTTTTTGAAATGTTTATTTATTTATTTTGAGAGAGAGAGCATGCATGTGACCTGGAAAGGGGCTGAGAGAGAGAGGGGGGGGGGGGAAGGGGCCGAGAGAGAGGGAGAGAATCTCAAGCGAGCTTGGTGCTGTCAGCACAGAGCTCGACGTGGGGCTCGAACTCAGTGAACCCTGAGATCATGACCTGAACAGAAATCAAGAGTCCAGCGCTTAACCAACTGAGCTGCTCAGACGCCCCTCCATGACTCTCAATTCTTAAACCAAGTATGAGAGCACTCAGGTGTAACTGTTTCTCCAGGTCTTCATTTCATTATGGAGGCTCCCATATAATATAAAACTTATATTACTTAATTTTGGATGCTTTTCTTTTGATAATCTGCCTTTTGTTATAGGGGCCTCAGCTGAGAACCTAGAAAGAAGGGTAGAGGAAACAGATATTTTCCCTCCGTGATGGCTCACACCCTCTGGAGTTCTCACTGCCTGCCTCATGCTTGATCATGTGTGTGACCTCAGAGCCAGAGCCTCCCCTCACCCCAGTCCCTGGCCTCTCCCTACCTGGAACTCGTTAGCCAGTTCCACTCAGTCTCCTTGTTGGCACGCCATTTTCCTCACCGGGACCGGAGGCCACTTTGTTGTCTATTTCTTGCTTTCCACAAAGTGGGATTAGAATACATTCAATTAAAGATGTATGTGAGGTTTGGAGGGGTGAGGACTACTTTAGAGAACATAAGCTACTCAAGCAGGATGTAGAGCCACTCCCTTAGAAAACACTGAATATAGAGACAAGAGGGGCTCATTTTCCTGTTAGTACATAGATTAACCCTTGGTGGGATTCACTGGTGCTATGGTCCTGTGATAACTGTATGCACTTTTTAAAAGACCCTCTAGTATAACCTAGTTCTTCCTTCCATGTAGAAAATTCTTTGAAACTTTCTTTTGTATCCGTTTTAAATAGCATCTTTGTTCTCTCTTTTTCATTTTTGGCCTTTCAGAAAATAAACTTAGAGTGTTTCAAGAGCATTAGAATTTTTTTTTTCCATGTTAAAGTTAGAAAACTGAGATAGAATTGTCACTGAATAGAAGCAGACAGGCTACTAACATATGTTCCAGAATTCGGCCCTCAGGTTTGGAGTTTCAAAAATGGGAATCATGTGGTACTCAGAGTCAGTCAGCCTTCAATGTAGCCTAACCATACTCCTAGGAGGCTGGTTTATCATCTGTGTCAGAATTTGTTTACCCTGAAAAATCTAGTTTGCAGGAAGACTAGAGTATCTATCGTATCTGATACTGCATTTTCCCCCTTACAGAAAAGCTGTGGGTTTTGGTAAACTGGAGGAATAAATAAGGAAAAGCTGGATGAACTCACTGGCTGGCCCCCTTTCCCTCTAGATTCCTTGAATATTAACTTCCTTGATAAAATGTATTAAGGGAGAATTTGTAACAATAGGTAAACTCATGACTCTCATACAAATATAAAATGAACACATAAAATATTTTATGTAGCTCATTAATTAAATGAGGGCCCCAGGAAGATGCTATAGCCAGTTCAAAGTAAAATTTGTATGAAGTAAAATGTTGAAATGAATTTACAAATGGACACAAAACTGGTTTTTCCTAAGGGATATGGTGTAGGGAGTCGATTGAACTGCCACCAGAAAATTTATTTGCATGTCTTGGGCAAGAATTATTTTACATTGCTATTACCTGCAATTTATAGAGTTGTAAAATACCTCAAAGAAAATGAAATGCTAGAATCAGCCCAGAAGATTGTGCTCTACACAATGTGTAGTTTCTTTTGGAGATACCCAATAATCTTTTTTGCTTATTCCAGGTGTTTTTTTTTTTTTTTTTTTAAATAAACTTGTCTGATCTCTTCTTCTGGTGGACAGTCATAACCTGGAAGGTCAATTGTAGAACTGCTTTCTCCTGGCCTTGAGACCCCTTTCTTCCCTCCCTTCTTTGGTCACTGGCACTGAGACTCCTTTCTGGATTTTCTGATCCGGTTCTTCAGCATTGGAGCCTTGGGACATGCAAGTCATTAACAAAAGCTCACGTTAGGAGTCTGTGGATATACTCTGGGATAGAGATGAAGGGACCTGAAAGGAGGAAACGCGGGCCTTGCTGGAAATCGGGGTTGGGTTAGAGGAATATTTGAGGTGAAAATGGCAGGACTTAGTGACAACTAAATATTGTAGTGGATGGTGGGGGAGGAGCAGGAGTTTTCATGAGTTCAGGGTGACTTCGAGTCACTGAGCAACTTGTTGGATGGTGGTAAGGCTCATTATCATCTTTAGAATGTTTAAATCATTGAGACACTCCTATTAGTATAGCTTTTCCCTCCACCACCAATCTGGGATTAATTCCAGCAGTTACCATTACTTTAGAAAGTTGCATTTTGTGAGAAAATATGATTCTCTATATTGCATATGCTATTTTATACCAAAAAGCAATATGAAAATAAAAGACATGTTTGGTAGTTTTAGACTCCATTAAATTTAATTAAATGGGCATTAAAAAAAATCATGCAAAAAGGGGCACCTGGCTGGCTCAGGTGGTGGAACATGAGACTCTTGATGTTGGGGTTGTCAGTTCAGGACTCATGTTGGGCATAGAGCTTACCTTAAAAAAAAGATTATGGGGGCACCTGGGTGGCTCATTCGGTTTCTGCTCAAGTCATGATCTAATGGTTCCTGAGTTCGAGCCCCACATCAGACTCCTTGCTGACAGTGTGGACCCTGCTTGGGATTCTCTGTCTCTACCCCTCTGTGTGCCTCCGGTGCTCGCTCTCTCTCTCTCTCTCTCTCTCTCTCTCTCTCAAAATAAATAAATAAACTTAGAACATTATTTTAAAAAATCATGTAAAAAAATCAAAATGTAGTTTATGTCCCAAAAATAATCTTAAGGGAAAACCCAAACTAGTATTGCAGGTTGTGTTTGTGGTATTGTGATGTTGGGGAGGAAAAAGTTTTCCTTGACCCTCTTAGGGTCCTTGGCTGGGTCTGAAAATTAAACTGACAGATGAACAGGAGAGAAGCATAACCACATGTATTGAGTATAAGCTTTACATGATTCCAGAACCCTCATAAAGAAGTGAAGACCCAAAGAAACTTGGTCCTAAGAATTAAATGAGGGGGGCAGGGGGAAGAGGAGTTAGCAAGACCTCTCCATTCACATTCTCCTCGCTTTCTCTTGAGAGCTATGGACGCGGCTTTGCTCCTGGAGTAGGGAGGCCCCCTCTCACTTGAGGTTTTATGAGCTGTTTTAGGGCAGCATGGGATGGGGGCAGGGCCAAGAGTGACCTCCTTGCATCTGCTGTCTCCTCAAACTCCTTCGGCTTCAGTATGCCAAGATGCCATATTTTGCAGCATTGTGTTCGGATCCCATCAGTGATTTATAATAAAAAATATACATTTGATCTTCGTCCCATTCCTGGCCCAGAACTCCTGAAGTCCTAGTTGTTTCCTAAGTGATAGAGTGACAATGCCTTTTGTTATTCATAGCAAGTCCCTTTCAAACACTCCTGAGTTTGCTAATGAAGTAACTTTTGAAAAGCCCCAGGTATCCTAAGGATGGGGGCTGGTTGCCTGGGGAACCCATCTTGATTTGAGGGCTGGAACTTTCAGCGTCCCCTCCCCTCCCCTCCGGGGAGGAGAAGAGGGCTGGAGGTTGAATTAATCACAGCCATTGATTTCACCAGTCATGCTGTGTAATGAAGTGTCCATGAAACCCCCAAAGTCCAGGATTCCGAGAGCATCCATGTTGGTGAACAAGAAGCGTCCGTATGTAAGAAGGGTGACCTACCCCAAACTCCTTGAAGACCGAAGCTCCTGTGCTTGGAAACTTCTGGAGCTACCCCTATGTATCTCTTCATCTGGTTGTTGGTGTGTTCTTTGAATGTCTTCTGTGATAGGTCAGTGATCTAGTAAAATTGAGTTCTGTTCAATGAGCTGTTCTAGCAAATTAATTGAACTCAAGGAGGGAGTCCTGGAGACCTCCAATCAATCAAAAGCACGGGTTGTAAGCTGGAGTTGTTATTGGTGTCTGCAGGGTGGCGGGCCTGTGTGTGTGTGTGTGTGTGTGTGTGTGTGTGTGTGTGTCTGTGATGGAGTGGTTGGGGGGGGGGGGCATGGCAGAACTGAGGCCCTTAACCTGTGGGATCTGATGCTACCTCCAGGTAGATAGTGTCAGAATTGAATTGAATTACGGGACACTGAGCTGGTGTCACAGAATTTGTTCGTATGTGGGAAACCCACACACTTGGTGTCAGAAGTGAAGCTGTGTCGTTGCAGAGTAGTGAGTCAAGGAGACCCAGGAGTGTGTTTTCCTTTATAGTATTTCTTGAAGCAGTTTCCATAAGTGAAGCAGACCTGCTTTGTTCTCAACACAACTACTTTCTATAAAGGACATGAAAGGCCTTAAGTAACATATGCTCTACATCATAGGGGAAAAAAATCACCTCCGCAAACAGTAATCCTTGATGCCTCAGACAGTTCTGTTGGAGGTTCAAGCGTCTCCAATGATGGCGCATCATTCACCAAATTCAGGAAACCCTAATCCATCAGTGTTGAAAAGGAACAACATGCACAGAAAATAGCAGGTGTGTTAGCCTTTTCAGCAGATGGGGCGTGCATCCCAGAGCGGATCCGCTGTAGGACATACCCTGCGGTACTGGTTATTGCAGTGTTGGGGAATAATACATCGATATGCAGCTGCTTCCTTGTGGAGCGTTTAGGGCTTCCTGTGATTCCCTTCTTTTCCTTTCTCCAGTTTTCCTTCCCAGCTGCTAGGTGTGTGTGGGCGTTGCCAGGGACCATTTGGATTTTAAAGGCTGAAGAGGAAGTCAAGTTCTTTTTTCCCAGGGGTTGACCAGTTACCAGCGCTTCCTTCTTTTGGGTGTCCTTGCGTTCTGTCATTGGCAAGGCCACACATGGCCACCACAGAGAACCTGAGAAGCAGTCTGCAACTGAAATGCACTGATCCATATCAAGGACTTGTTAAAGACGGTTGCCAGTGATCTGTTTTGTGGCACAATTTTCCAGGGACTCTTACGGCTTTAAGCGTGGTTACAAATGTTGATGTCCACATAGGTACTTGGATGTAAATGTCCTACCATACAAAGATGGATGTGCCCTGTCTTTTTTGCAGATTTCTTTTGCCTTTATTCCGTAGTGTAATCCTGCGATTTACTCTTTAAAAAAATTTTTTTAATGTTTGTTTATTTTTGAGAGGGCAAGACAGCACGAGCGGGGGAGGGGCAGACACACACACACACACACACACACACACACACACACACACAGAATCCAATGCAGGCTCCAGGCTCTGAACTGTCAGCACAGAGCCTGATGTGGGGCTCGAAGCCGCAGACCGCAAGATGGTGACCTGAGCCGAAGTCGGACGCTTAAGTGACTGAGCCACCCAGGCACCCCAACAGATTACTCTTGATGAAGCTCTGCCTTGTACATGCCATCCGCTTGGCACATCTTGATTGTAGCACTCATCGCAGAGTATTGGATCATGTTAAATTCATGTTTATATGTATCTGCTACCTCTATGGAGGTACCTCCCGTTCTATTCATTTTTTATATCCTCGCTGTCTACACTGGTGCTCGATACTGTTTGAGTTAAATTTAATTTATTCCCTATTGCCTGAAAGGATGAAGTCCAAACTCTTTAGCCCGATAACCAAATCCTTATTTAACTTCTCACCTTACTGTCCTTTGATTACCTACTTATAACCAGTATGTGGAACAAGAAGGACTTAGGGGGTGGAATCGAAAAGCAACTTTCGTTTTGCTTCCTTTCTCCCTTTAAGTCTGTTCTGTAAGGTTTTGTTTTACTCTTGTGCGGCAACTCTCGGGTAATACAGATTCCCATGGTCGCTTCAGTTTCACAAGACCATCTCAATCCAGTGATTCAGCTGTCTGGTGCCGCCAGACTTCACGCCTGAGCTTAAACCTACTGCAGCCAGAGGATGCGTTTGACTTGACGTTTACTCTCTTTGCTCCTCCGAAGCTTCTCCTCCCCTCTCAGGTTGTTAACCATGGTTTCTGATTCTTCCAGAGTAGAAAGAGAGGCAGAAGAGGGGTAGGCAAGAAAACTGTGTGGGGGGGAGAGGGGAGGGAAGGAACTTATTTATTCAGAGTGTAACACCGTCTGCTTTGTAAGACTTGAAAAAGAACAAAATGGGATAAATACACAGCTGATACTAAAGATGTTTCAGAGACCTAGGCAGAACTTCCCTCGTAACCCTTTCACAAGTATAAAAAAGAAAAGTCAAGAGAGTGGGGGCGGGGGGAGGGGCAGCGGTCAACCACCCATCGTCACCATATTACTTTTCCACTGGCTGGGTACTGACAGCATGTGACCCATGAGAAGCCCTAGTATGCAGATGAGGATGTGACAGTGAGTTTGGAGTGACCATCAGCTCCGGAGGCCGTAGAAGCACCAAACAGAAACTCGTAGAGAAGCTGAACGAAGCTAAAGCATTTTAAAACCTATTAAATGGGTATCACTTCTTATCTTGGAATGCTCTCAAGTATCATGTCACTAGAGAACCTCGTTGGCTGGAAAGAGCAAGGCAGTTGTAACCTGGGGACATGAACGACCCTGACGCACCCCGGGTCGACAGGAAGACCAGAAGTGGTTTGCTATAGGCCGTTATGGCACAGAGAACCGCAGTGGCAATGTGGATGTAAGACCGAAAAAAGATGACAGCGAGAGAGCATGGTGCCCCCTCAGCCTATCTTCACGTCTCCACAGCCATCTGCTTCCCCAGCTCCCACCTAAGGATTGTTGGGGCTGCAGGAATAAGATTTTTTTTCCCCAACTTCCTTCCTCCTGGTGACTCCTCATGTCACCCTGAGGGCCGTGGTGACTATTTGTCTGGAGTAGGAATTCCTGTGATCTTCTTTTCTCTATCCTCTCTCCTGTACAAAATGCAGTATTAAAATGGCCTCTACTGAATGTACTGTCATTTCCAAACGTATTTACATGGTAAGATAAAAACATTCTCTTTAAATATTAAAAAAGGGGGGGGCGGTGCCTGGGTGGCTCAGTCGGTTGAGCGTCTGACTTCGGCTCGGGTCATGATCTTGCTGTCCATCAGTTCAAGCCCCACGTCAGAGCCTAGAGCTGGTTTCAGATTCTGTGTCTCCCTCTCTCTGCCCCTCCCGGACTCATGCTCTGTCTCTCTCTCTCTCTGTCTCTGTCTCTCTGTCAAAGATAAATAAACATTAAAAAAATAAAGTAAATATTAAAAAAAGTCCAAATTGATGAATAGAATAAATTCAAAAGAAAGAATTTTTTCTGCTGAAAAGGAGAACATTCACTTTGCACAGATGACGGTTCAGCCTACAGCAAGGTGCTTCTGGTCTTCCCGTAGACCTGGGGTGCGTCGGGGTCGTTCATGTGCCTGAGTTATAATTGTCTTCCTCTTTGCGGGCTTTTCGACACATCTATGTGTTTCCCCAGTAAGTCCTGTAATTGTTCTGGGTTGCACCTAAAACTCTCTGGGGTGGGATTGGGGGTCTGTTCACTACATCTGAGGTCACCGTATATGCACGTCCGTACCTCTTATGAAGTTGATTGGTCTTTGTCTGCTATTCTAAATACCAGGGAATGTCAGCTAGGAGGGAGGGCTCTGCCTGTGCTGAAAGGATACAATGATAATTTTGTATGTCATATCCACTGAATAGCTTTCAGTGATTCCAGAAAGTTCTTACATGCCTGGTACTGCCAGACAGGTCTAGCCTTGGTGTCCTCACTAGGCAGGGATATAAAGTTGATTTGTTTTTGTCTTTGTATCTTGAGCATTTTCATCTGTTCTTGTTACTCATTTGTTAGCCCTGACAAATCTGGAAGTATCTCCAGTTTCTCTCTGCCAAGTCTGTTTGCCCCTCCCGGTGGTCCTCTTCTATAGGATTAAAGCGACGCTGTGCCTTCTCACCTTCATTCAACAGCTGACATCTAGTCCTTGGGAAGCACTTCTGCATTATCCTTCATGACTGACACTAGGAGCTCAGATCCACCACAGGGTTGCCCTTCACCTTTCGCCCTTCAGATTTTTCAAGTGGGAGTTAGACACTCAAGCTGGAGGGCACTCCTCTTAACTCCCCTGAGGATTCCTTTTGGAGCTCTTTCCCCCAGGTGTCCCTCCACATTCCACTCCTGATTTGTCTGTCCCGTCGGGAGGAAGAAAGCACACCGGCAGCGTGAACAGAGTATCGCTCTGAAACACTTAACGTTAGTCGTTGACTGCTGAAGAGCTACAAGGTGGCCCCTGGGAAGTAGCTATTGCTAAAAACTACTGCCATCTCTATGGCTGACAGATCCGAGGGACCAGGTCGCAGGTAGGAGAAATTAGAACCTGAGAGGAAGAGCCTCCAAGAGCTGGCGTCTCTGTGACCCGTTCTTCTGGGAAGGGCACTGTTCAGCCACAGGAACAAACTTCTGCTGCAGTGAAGAGGCATTACTGAGCTCCCACTAGGGAAGTGCACGCCAATGGCTGACCTTCAGCAGAACACGTGTGTCTTCCTGTTCCAGGCTTCCAGCCTCCCTCTAGTGCCCCTCTTGAAAGAGCCTATCGGGGAGAGGCTGGCAAAGCAGAAGCTGACACGGACATCCGGCATCACAGAGCAGAGTATGGAAGAGTGGGTTTTCAGCCAGATGACGATGACTTTCTTGGCACAGCAACTCTTGGGGTGGAGCCGGACTCCGGGCACGTCAATAGCACGCAGTCTCTTCAACAATCCTAGAAGCCCCTCTCAATGAAGCTTGGGGTACCCCGCTGTTCCCCCTGGAGGGGCCCGGGCTCTCGGCAGAGTTCCTGCCTCCTCCCCAATAGTCTGTGCAGGGGGGCGGGGGGGGGGGTGAGGGTTAAGGGCCACGTAGCTGGTTTTTGGATATCTCTTTAAAAATTTTCTGTTACGGTTGGGGCGCCTGGGTGGCTCAGTCGGTTAAGGGTCTGACTCTTGATTTTGGCTCAGGTCATGATCTCACAGTTTGTGAGATCGAGCCCTGCAGAGGGCTCTGTGCTGCTAGTTCCGGAGACTGCTTGGGATTATCTACCTCCTCTCTGCCCCTCCCCCCATTCGTGTGTGCACATGCTCTCTCTCAATAGACGTTTAGAAAAAATTCTCTTATGGTCAAGCACTTTCCTTTAAAATATGATCTCTACTGTTTCTCTTTACCCCGTTTTATAGCTTTAACTAACTCCAGCTGCCTCTGTTTCCTCTATTCTCTCCCTCCTACGAGCCCCTCCCACCACCACCACTAAGCAAAATTTGTGCCTGTGTTCTTTCTTGCCTTATCTTCCTTATTTTTTATTTATCTCATTTCTTTCAATACCTGTACTAGGGTAGGTGAGATAAGAGAAAGGATAGAATTATTCGGGCATGAATCAGAGATCTTAATAATTTCTAAGATCCAAATTGCGAGGCACAGACAGGGCTGGAACCACTCAGTTATTGCATGTCTTCTTGTGTAGGATACAGTCTGTTAGAGACTTAACATGTGAGGCTCCAAAGCATGTATGCTGCTATATTGATTATACAGTAGGGCCACAAAACATTTATACTTCGTTACATGGCTTAGATAACCTTTCCAATGCCCTATAAATCAGTAGATTCCAGGCCTGTTTGCCGTAAACCATCCTAGACCGATCAGGTATGTCTTGCTAAAAGAATTTTATAAATAAGGAATCTTGCACCAGCCATCAGTTTGCCGGGAGGTCTGTTGTTAGCATCATTTCACAAGGATTTATTCAAGTAAACTTTCTTTTAAGAAAGATGATGGATTGTAGGCCTGCCACCATTTCCTTTCCAATGACCATTTCCTTTGCAGCCAGTGAGGTGGAACCGACGAGAATTAATACTAAATATGTTGACTGCAGATGAGCGGAATAGAAAGAACAGAGATGCATGGACAAGCTCATTTATGCTCCATCTGAGACGTGTTTTCCTTAAGAAGGTAGGGAGAGTCCAGGCCGCAATTGGTGAGCCTCAGGCAAGGAACTGGAGCAAAGCCAGTAACTCCCCCCCCCCCGCCCCCCCAGCCCCCGCCATGTGTATTTATTGTGAGAGAGAGAGAGCATGGTAGCAAGCTTGAGCATGGGAGGGGCGGAGAGAGGGAGGGAGAGAAGCTGGCTCTGCGCTGTCAGCATGGAGCCTGATGTGGGCTCGATCTCACATGACCTGAGCTGAAATCAAGAGCCTGACCCTCAACCTACTGAGCCACCCAGGCACCCCAAAACTGGTAACTCTTAACTGAATTAAGCAGATAGATTACAAAGGAGGTTTGAGGGTGGGGGATGATAGGAGGCAGAGCCAGCTTTAAGTTTCCAGACTGCAGAGAGGGAAAAAGTCGCTAGGGATCCTAAAGCCCAAATAAACTGCACTGATGTGCTCCCAAGTTTTTCCAAGTTTGTTAGGTGCGCGACAGATCTCCTAGGAGGTGTTCCCCAAATTTGGCTGGTCATAAGATTCACCTGGGAGATGGGGAAGCTTTTAAAAACTGCAAAATCCCAGCTCCCACATCAGACCTACTTGGATCAGAATCCGGGGGTGGGGCTGGAATTCAGTATTTTTAAGATGCTCCTGAAGAATGTTCTAATGATCTTTGTGGTTGGGAGACCACTTCCCTGTACTACAGATCAAACACAGTGGGCCTTCCCATGTTGCCCTGTGTGGGAACTAAAACACCCAGTCAGTAAGATTCCAGGCCCTTTGGGAAAGTGAGCCTTTCCCTTAGGGTACCAATATCCTGTGAAACGTGTGGTTCCTACCATCTGGCACTAGGCAGTTACTACTGTAGATAGTTATTTTTCTGTTTATAATTACACTTGTGTTAATTTTCTATTGCTGCCGTGACAAATTACTGCAAACTTAGTGATTTAAAGAATGCACATTTATCATCTTGGAGGTCAGAGATTGGAAATGGTTCTTATGAGGCTAAAATCAAAGTGTTGGTAGGGCTTCATTCCATTCTGGAGGCTCAAGGAGAGAATTTATCTTCCCATCCTTTCCAGCTTCTAATGGGCAACCCATATTCACTGGCTGGGTCTGCCTCCTGCCATCTGTGGAGCCAGCAACAGCAGGCTGGGTCCTCCCTGCATTACCATTTCTTTGGTTCTTCTCTGCCTCCCTCTTCTAGTTTTAGGGATGACAACTACAGGAGTCCCCCCCGCCCCCTTACCAGCCCTGTCGCTTTCCACGGTTTCTGTTACTTGTAGCCCATCACAGTCTGCAAGCAGATGGTCCTTCTCCTGATGCATCATCAGAAGGTCACCAGTAAGGGCGCCTGGGTGGTTCAGTTGGTTAAGCGTCCGACTTTGGCTCAGGTCATGATCTTATAGTTCGTGTGTTCGAGCCTGCATCGGGCTCTGTGCTGACAGCTCAGAGCCTGGAGCCCGCTTCAGATTCTGTGTCTCCTTCTCTCTCTGCCCCTCCCCCGCGCACGCGCACTCTCTCTCTCTCTCTCTCCCTCTCTCTCTCCCTCTCCCTCTCCCTCTCTCTCTCCCCTTCAAAAATAAACATTGAAACAAAAAAGGTCGCCAGTAGCCTAACTCTTAGGCACAATGCCTACGTCATTTACCTCCCTTCATCTTATCACATAGGCACCTTACGTCACGAGAAGGTCCGATATAGTACAATAAGATATTTTGAGAGACCACATTCGTGTAACTTTTGTTACACATATATTGTAATTTTAGTTTATTATTAGTTGTTAATCTCTTACTGTGCCTAATTTATACACTAAACTATCATGGCTATGTATGTACAGGAAAGCCATGACATATACAGATCTTCCTGGACTTATGACGGGGTTATATCCTGATAAATCCATTGTTTGTTGAAGATCTCGAAACCTGAAATGCATTTAGCACGCCTAACCTGCCAGACATCATAGCTTAGGCTGCAGTTGGGCAAAGCCCTCTCACACAAAGCCTCTTTTATAATAGTGTTGACTATCTCATGTAATTTATTGAATACTGTACTGAAAGTGCCAAACAGATGGTTGTCTGGGTACAGAATGGTTGTCAGTGTATCGGTTGTTGACCCTCGTGATCGCGTGGCTGGCGGGGAACCGCGGCCGGTGCCGCTGCCTGGTATCACAGGAGAGGATCTTCTTGCATATTGTTAGCCCGGGAAAAGATCCAAATTCAAAATTCCAACTACCGTTCCTACCAAATGAGTATTGCTTTCGCACCAGCGTAGTTGAAAAATCATAAAATTGTAAAGCTGGGAACCATCTGTACAGGGTTTTTGGCACTACAGTGGTTTCTGGCATCCACCAGGGGTCTTAGAAGGCCTCCTTCAGGGATGAGGGGGGACTACTGTATTGTGATTGCATTGGGCTCACCTGGAAAACCCAGGCCACTCTCCCATTGGAAAGTAAGCTGATTACTGCCCTGCAACCTTAAGTCCCTTTGCCATCTAATGGAACACATTCACAGGTTCTAGGATTAGGGTGTGCACATCTTCCGGGGCGGCGGGGGGGGGGGGGGGGAGAGGGGGAGTGCTATTCTGCCTCCTTCATATCCTGTTTTCCAAATTAGATTCCTAGGAGGACAGGACCACATGCTATCTTAACTAGAAGGGTGTTGTGCCAGAGTAATCATTCAATAATTGATGGTTGAATGGTTGGATGAATTTGAGCTAAATGCTGAATGAAAGTGCCTCCATTTCCAAGTTGTAGTTTTCTGCAGAGGATTCCTTCACGTTACTGAGCTTATACACCAGAATAATTTCATGAAGTACATTGTAATCGGGAATAGAACTCATCAATATGCTAGAACTTATCTCAGTGTCCAAAAAGGTATTACTTCTGCCTGTTTAGATCAATACACGTGCTCCCAAAGCTGTTGTCATTTCTCCAGGATTACCCGCTTCTCCCATTGTTTGCGTAAATGTTTTGCTCCCTGAAGAGTCCCTGGAGTGTCTGGCAGGATGAGTCCAGCAAAATCATCTTCCTGTTTAGTCATGTTTTTGGGAACAGAAATCAGCATTCATTTGTCAGTAGTACATGGTTCCCGTAGGTTGCTTTCCATCCTCTCCGCATCTTAAATTTAAAAAGAAAAAGAAAAACAATACACGAATACAAAGGAAAATGGTGTTGCCCGTTCTCACCCCAGTATGGAACTTGAATAGTGTCTTGATTTGATTGTTATTTAGAAGCAACCTTCTTATGTTCCCAATCAAAAAGTTCTTTCCTTTCTAAAAAGGAGGAAATGATAGCTTTTGGATATCTCTCACAATATTGTCACACTTCCTGAACTCCGTATTTTAAAATTCAATGAGTCAATAAGGGAGCATTTTGTAAGCACCGTGCTTGATAAAACACATCTAAGACACAAACCTCACCCGAAAGAGGCTGAAAATCTAGTGGAAATCTATGCAAACCTCGAAGGAAAGAAGCCTTTATATAAAGAGTAGATTTAATTGAACCTTTTCTATGCCACGGAAACATTTGCATCTAATGACCATAATGTTATTTTAGCTGTAATAGCCTCAATTTGCTGTGCAACGAGTTGAAAAGATAGCATGGATATGTAACAATCCTGTATGATTTTTGAAATATTTTAACCAAGACTTAATTTTCTTACCAATTTTAATGTTTTTCCAAAGTGAAATCAATAAGGAAAACCAACTCGGTTGAATTTCACCTTCTCCTGTTTAACCTTTCCCTTAATGCCAAGCGACAATTCCTTTGATTCACACAGACTCTCGCTTCGATCCAAAATCCTCCTGAATACTTCATCTCTTAAATCTCCAGTTTCACTTATATTTAAGTGCCCAACTTGTATGAATGCGGCTGATTTTTTTCAAGTAGGCTCAATTAAACTTTCCGAGTGGCCACACTTATCTGGATTACACTAGAAGATTCTCTTCTAATGATCCTCATTTCAGCCCCTACTTCCCCAGCCATCAGCAACTAGGTGGCTTGGGTGTGAGTTTTAACTGCTTATCTGAGTTTCTTTTATGCTTTTTGTGGCAAGAGGTAACAGCAATGAAAAATATGAACAATAAAATGAAAAAAGAGTATTATTGCCGTCCTGGCGTTGCAGCCTCAAAAACTTTAGATGTAAAGATACCTTAGGGGCGCCTGGGTGGCTCATTCAGTTAAGCATCTGACTCTTGATTTCGGCTCAGGTCATGATCTCACAGTTTTGTGGGTTTGAGCCCCAAATTGGGCTCTGTGTGGATGCCGTGGAGCCTGCTTGGGATTCTCCCTCTCCCCTCCCCTGCGAGTGCTCTCTCTGTCTGTCTCAAAATAAGTAAATAAACTTAAAAAAAAAAAAGAGATATCTTGCCCATGTCGGGGGCTTCTCCCCATTTCATTGCCTCAGAAAGAGGAGACACTGCCTCTCTCTGTTGTTACTACTGAAAACGTGCGAAGTAATGAACTGTTTTGCCCGGACAGCGCTGTTCTATGATGGTGGGTTGTGAGACCCTGACAGATGCGTTTTTGTTAAGTTGAACTTGAGAGTCCCAATTTACTGCCTCAATTAGAACTGTGCCTTCCAAGTTCCTGCTTGACTTTCATGTGCAAGATGCATTCAAAGCAATAAGCTTTCGAATTTGTACATTCTCAATGCCTTGAGCACTCACCCTAGGCCCTGATCATTTGCATTTTTGCAATGAACACCTGTTGTAAGTGACTCAGGCCTGCAGGGGCAGCGCACCAGCTTCCTTCAGCTTAGACGGGGACTGTTAGAGCCTGGGATACACTGAGAAGTGGAGGAATCCTCACCAAGTGTGGTAGCAGCTGGAGCAGGTTTGTTCCTTGCTGGTGCTCCTCTCACTGACCTGGTTTCCTCCGAGGAGAAACGGAAGGTCTGTAGGTATCTTCACTGAGGGACACGGCCAACTTCTAGAGTTCTGTATGCCCTTTTTCTTGTGACCGCACAGGTCCACCAGTTCTTCCCATTCCATCTTCCTCTTGCTCTTCCATTCCCTTTTCGAGTGACCAGCTGGGGACCCCTGCACCCCCAACCCCCCTTGTTTGAGCCTTGGTTCTCGTTCACGAGAAAAGCTTTTATGTTTTGGGCCAGGCACTGTGCTAATACCCTCAACAGCCCAATGAGGTGCTGTTATTGTGTAGTTGTTACAGGGAAGTATTTTTAAAAGGTGGCAGATGGTCCCAAGGAAGACAAGACAAGCGTGAGTTTGCTGGCAGGGGGGAGGATGCCTCTGTTGTCTCACGAGGAAATTTAGGACTGTGGAAAACGGTTTTTCCCTGAAGGTTCTGATGATTCCCTAAGTCACTTGCTAGTTTTGAACTCATTGTGTTTTGGTCAAAAATGCCTGTCATTTATCTCTTACCACAGTAATTGAAGCAGAGAAATCTCTCCCAACCGAAAGTCTCCCAGAAGTTGGATCACGTTTTAGGGCAGTTCGTGGCCTCCGGGTTGTAAAGATACGTTTATAACAGGATGCTAGGGTGGGAAGACTGTGTGTGAGACCATTTCAGGCAAGGCTATTATTAAAGCAAAGCTTACAACCAGGCAGGCCATGGTTGGGTATGAATTGGGGCCTGAACAGTCTGGATAATTGGATCTTCTCTCCAGTTGTATTGTGCCAATGGAGACTAGACCAAAAACAGAGGCTATTTCTCATCAACGTTTCCTCTCTGCCACAGGACTGCTAAGAGGGACCTCTTGTCGGCTCTCTCTGTGGCAGAGTGCCTTGAAAGTCTTCTTGGGTGACACCTCTAGTACAGCCTCAACCTGTTTGCTGAAACCAGGCCGAGTTGCTGAACTTCCTCATCATTACTGATGACTTCAACTGTGGAGGCACATTACTAAGAACATTACTGATGGGGAAATGTCATCCCAGGGCGGGGAATCACCTGTGGATTTCCATGGGTTTAGACCTTCGATCTGAAAATAGGGAGCCTTTCATCAATGACTTGAAGAATGGAATAAAAGAATCATAGGTATTAAGATTCCAAATGGCCTTAAAGCAACTGTAGGGGGTTGTCCTGCAGCTTGGAATTAGGTCCAAGTTTAAAGCTGCCTTGGGGCGCCTGGCTGGCTCAGTTGGAAGAGGATGCAACTCTTGATCTCAGTCTCCGGGGTGAGTTTGAGCCCCACATTGGGTGTGGAGATTACTTAAACAAATAAACTGAAAAAAAAATTGCCTTGATGGCATTGGTCATCAAGATCACATGGGAGCCCAAGGCCACCTTGATGTAAACCCACTGATGAATTTAAGTGCAAAATGTTGCAGTCTGTGAAAAGCTGGCTAAATTTGAGATTCGGGAGATGCAGAAAGCCTGGAATCTACATGATTTAACAAAACAACGACTTTGCTGTTGAAAAATTTGTAACAAACATAGCAATTCATTCCTACATCTCTCAAGGTAATTAGTTTCATAGATTAAAAGGGTCTATTCCGCTGCTCCCTGCCTTTATTCCTACCTCTCTACTCTCACAAATCCTCATTGGACTACCCAAAGCACAGGTAGTCTTGTTATGAATTACAGTGATAAACCATTGCTAGTACATTCCTCCCCTACCCTCAGATCCAGTAGTTGTGGTATTTGGGGGGTTGCTAGGATCCTGTAGCAAAACCAGGGACATGTATCATTTGCTGCATTTGGGAACGCTTTACTAATTTTGTGATGGCTCTTGGCACCAAGAGATTAGGCAATTTGAGTCTCTTGCCCAGTTCAAAGAAAGACACTTTTCCAAAGATGTATATTATTAAGGTGCCCTTTCAACTCTGTAACCCTCTGTGCAACCGTCTTGATCACTCTTTTGTGTCTCCATTGCCCACACCTTATGGTCTGTGGTCTGGGTAAATGCTTCATCTCACTGACTCTATCTAGAAAACAGAAGAGAAGGGCTTGGTCTCAGCACTAACTGACTGTGCCCAATCACAAAAATTAACTAAGAATGCTCTAAGCCAATGAGCTGGATCACCACTCTTCATAGATAGGAGCTACCCCAAGAGCCATCAGGGGAACAGAAAGAGTAGGTGTTTAAGCCAAGTCAGGAATAAAATTTCTGCTGACTGCAAGTCTCTGCCACTTTGGCTGGGTGAAATGATTTTTCCCGGAAGGTTTCAGTGATTGCCTAAAGCACTTGCTAGTTTTGCTAATGTGGTTTGACCTCACTGGGGCTCTCATCACAAACGCCTGTCATTTATCTCATGCTACACATAGCTGAGGCAGAGAATTTATTCCCAGCACCAAGAATCTCCTAGAAATTGGATAATCACCCCTTTGGTTCAATCCAATTTCATTTGATTGTCCCCTGGTTTAAGCCTCCTCTACGAATAAATATAACATTGATCTGGTGGTCGGTTTGTGTAATTGGCAATTGTTCTTCCCCTCTTCCAGATCATTTGTTTGTCTCACATGGTTTACAATGGTTGGATTTGTCAGAGGTATTCCCATTGGGCCTTCTAGATTTCTGCAGGCCATAATCTGATCCCCAGGGTTTCTTTATTTCCTCCCTTCTGCAATCTGTGAGTCACTGTATGTGTGTCTTAGCCATGGGCCAGCCTGCCATCTTTATTCCAAAATCGGAATGTGAGTTGCTGCCTTGCTTGCACCAGATTTTGTTAGGAGCAGGGAGACCTGTTTGCTTTCACTTGAAGCGAAGAGTTTTGAGTGTGACATTCCATAGTACGCATTAGCTATGGCCTTGACATTTCTTATATTTGATGGGTATTTGCTTATTTGCAGAGTATGACTCAGGAATGATTGCAGTATTGTAACTGTATTACTCATGTAGAGATGTGTGTGTGTGTGTCTATGTAATTTAACACTGTAAATATCAGCATAGGGTGTGAGCTGTTCCGTGGCTTTCATTTTGATGAATACATAAGTGAACGAATGAATGAATGATGTTGCACTGTTAGATTTTTCTCTTTAGTATGTAGCTAGTAACTTCACATTTTCATTGTCTTCCCAACAGTCGACCCATCCTCTCTGATGGCAAAAAGCAGTAATGCATTTGGTGCAGGGTTTGGGGCCATTCCAGCTCTAGGGACCATTGTTGACTGGTCTTAGGCCTATTGCCCCAGCGTTAGATACCCAAAGGGGCACACTGGTTTAGGTACCACTGAGAGAAAGAGTGCGGAAAAACCTTGACAGAACTATACATCAACATGTAACAAAACATGTAACATGTACATCAAGGTGTATTTTACTTCAGAGCTCTTACAGCATGCAGAATATGCATCTTACAATGCGGGCAATATGGTGAGTTGGTTCAGAGTGAAGCTCAGAACTTTTGTTTGATAGTTTGGGGAAGAGACACCCCCCCTTCTCAAGTACAAGCGAGGAAGTAGTGTTCTGGCCACCAACATCCTATGACTCTGAGGAGGACTGCCCCAGATGTGGCCAGTTGAAAAGAAACTGGGTTCTAGGAGCTCCTGGGTGGCTCAGGTGGTTAAGCATCTGACTTTGGCTCAGGTCACAATCTCACAGTCCGTGGGTTCCAGCCCCGCATCAGACTCTGTGCTGACAGCTCAGAGCCTGGAGCCTGCTTTGGATTCTGTGTCTCCGTCTCTCTCTGCTCTTCCCCTGCTCACGCTCTGTCTCTCTTTCTCAAAAATGAATAAACATTAAGAAAGAAAGAAAGAAGGAAAGAAAGAAAGAAAGAAAGAAGGGAAGGAAGGAAGGAAGGAAGGAAGGAAGGAAGGAAGGAAGGAAGAAAGAAAGAAAGAAAGAAAGAAAGAAAGAAAGAAAGAAAGAAAGAAAGAAAGAAGGAAGGAAGGAAACTGGGTTCCTGACACTGTCCTGTCTTGGCAGTGAGTTCTGCAGTTGTGTGTATTAGGACATTTTCTTTATTATTGAAGCCAGTTCCAGTTGGTTTGTTTTTTAATTTGGAACCTAAAGCATCCGGTGTCAAGTATGACTTTTAATAAAGGATACTGAGCTCAAGAGGACGGACCATACACTGGGCAGCAATTAGAATCATAAAGAAAGAAACCCAAAGTGTAACAGTGTAAGATGTGAAAGAAAGAATGACCTGTACATGGAGCAAAATATCCCTTCTGTGTCCTCACTTTTGCCTCGATTCTCTGATCACACCTGGCTCCTGCTCTTGAGTCCACTTGCAGGCCTTTTCATTGGAATTCCAGAGGAGTTTTCCAGGGAAAGTACATAAAAAAATAAATGGGAATTATCCAGTTTGGGAGAAAAACAACCCCAAAACAAAAGAAGTAACAGAGAAGCAGGATAGCAAGTGGTTGAAAGCTTAGGGCTAGCGTTAGGTCCTGATTTCAAATCATGACTCTGTTGCTCACTCCTGAGCCACCTCACTGGCTCCTCCTTATCTTCTCTCATCTGCCAAATGGGTCCAACCCTTGGCACTGTTAAAAGAATTAAACAAGGTTGATGCATGTAAAGATGTTAATGAATGCCTTACAGATGCTAATTTTTAATACTGGCAAAACTTAGAAATCATTTTCAATTATATACAGTATCCAAAAGAGATTGTAATCCAGTGGCCTTAGCCTCATGAGTATGTAAGAATAAATAAAGACAACTCTTCAGCCAGTAATAGCTGCTAGGCCTCAAGATAGATAATAGACCAGTAAGGTTCTTCATTGTCTAGATTCAGTAAAGTCCTCTCTGGAGTTGTCGCAGCACAATCTTTGGAACAGAAGGCTTGACTTTGCCTCCCTCTCCCATGGGCTCATGTCTTTGGGGTTCTTCCGTTCTTTCAGGTGCAGACTTCAGTAGCTTTATTTTTGCCTGGTTGTCCAGTAACCTCCACTTCAGTGCCTCTTTTCTTTTGTTTTTTTGTTCTTTTTTAATGTTTGTTTATTTTGAGGGAGAGAGCGAGAGTGTGAGCGGGGGAGGGGCAGAGAGAGAGGGAGACACAGAATCTGAAGCAGGCTCCGGGCTCCGAGCTGTCAGCACAGAGCCTGAGGAGGGGCTCGAATTTACAAACCACCAGATCCGAGGTTGGATGCTTAATGGACTGAGCCACCCAAGCACCTCTCAGTGCCCTCTTTCTAATTCATACTTACTCTATCCATTTCCTCCCTTTGTTGAAAGAAACAACTTCTGTGTTCCCATCCATTGCTATGAATAAAGAAATCATTGTTCAAAAACATTGGGTTTTGTGTAAATGTATTTTAAGATGTGATGTTTCAAAGAAAAGGATTGCGGTCTGAATCACAGACTAGAGCTGTCTAATTTTGTGGGTATTGCTTAAGAAGGAGGTCAGGTTTGGGGCGCCTGGGTGGCTCAGTTGGTTATGTGTCCAACTTCTGCTCAGGGTCACGATCTTGCGGTTCGTGGGTTCTGACCCCACGTCGGGCTCTGTGCTGACATCTTGGAGGCTGAAGCCTGCTTCAGATTCTGTGTCTCCCTTCTCTCTGCCCCTCCCCTACTCACTCTCTGTCTCTCAAAAATGAATAAACATTAAAAAAAAACACTAAGGTATCTTAATAGTAGATACTAAAAAAAAAAGCCAGTTTTAAGTCCGTCTCCAGGTATGGGTGTACCTAGGGCTTTGCTGCTGAAAGTGTTGACCTTGATGTAGCCAGGACATCACATGGGAGCCTGTTAGAAATACAAAATCCCAGCACCCCTCCCCAACCTGCGAACCAGAATCCCTACATTCACAGGTACTTCAAATGACCTTGACACTGGAGGAACTCTGCTCTCAGAAGCATAGTGGATGAGGGTAGAGAACGGACTGTGAGGCTCATCTTCTGATTGGAAGAAGGCCTTTGTGTGACTTTATGCTAAGTGTTCATTCTTTGTTTCTGTCTTTTGTATTATTCTCCTTTGTCATGAAGAGAGAAAGCTACTCATTTATTAAGAAAGAAACTACATCAGAGACCAGCCGTGATAAGGGATGCCCTATAGCACTAGGGAATATGCAATCAAACATGGCTTCTGCCAGAGAAAGCTCAAAGGCTGTAAGGATGGCAGTTAATGAATTCCACTCAAGTCTTCAGGAGAATCAGGATTAGATCCAGCAGCAGTTGGCAATGCTAAAAGATTCCTCTGTACCCTAAGATAAAAGGGGCTCAGGGGAAACAGACCCTGGTCACAGCTCAAGGGGGGTGAGCACAAAGAGTCAGGTCCCGGGAGGGGCTGCGAGCTAGGAGTCAGGCTTGAACTAGAGATCTGGACTGAGTGGTTTCCACTGGACTCTGGTCAGCCCAGAGTTGAAGAGTTGGCAGAGAGAAAAGGTCAAAGTCAAGAGAGAAGGTTATGCAAGTGGCATAGGAAAGAGCAAAGAAAAAGATTGAAAGTCCAAAGCAATAATCAGAAACCAGAAGTGCCCTGGGAGTTGAAGAGGTAGGCAGAAAGGAAAATAGGAGATCTGGGACATCAGCCCTTTGGACACTTTGCTGTTGGTGAGTGCTGGACATTGAGATTTGCCAGGAATCTAAGGTTATTACGAAATGGGGGCTCCTAGCTGGAGCGAGGAGAGAGGGTCATGGAGGGAGACAGGTAGTGACCAGGAGCTGTTGACCCAGGCAGACTTCTGTGCTGTGGGCGGCTGGGCAGGAAGGATGAAGTCCACGAGGTCAAAGATGCTCAAGTGAGAAAGGTTCATGGAGGAGCCCTGGTTTCTCCACTATGCCAGGCCAAGGAGCAAAGAGTTCCTGAAGGATTGTTGGGGGCAGGAAAACAACGGAAGGGCAGCCCAGGTCACAGAGGCGAGAGGAGTGAGGCAAACAAGGCTGTTGACTGGCATGCCGAGATCTGCCTGTTGGCTCTCTGTGCTCTTTCGTAGAGCCTGATGGGCACAGATGACCCTGAGCATAAATCACAGCACAAAGGAGGGCAGAGGCTTGCGAAGAATGCAAGGTACCTCAAACCAGTAATGTTTGTACTTCGGTTCAGTATTTCAGTTGCTAAAGTCTTAATCCAAGGAAAAGGATATCATTTTGAATATAGGACCAAGCATGCCATCAAGAAAATGTGCAGGCGTTGCAATCAGACACATGGGGGCTTTGGAAAATTATCTTTGGGCTTTCGTTTCTGTATCTATAAAATTGAGAAAATGCTACCTTCTCCGTAGGGCTCCTGGAAAGGTTTAACACATGTGGAACACCTAACATGGTAACACCAAACGCATAGCAGGGGGCTTGATGCAGCTGGGGAAGTGTGGGAAGGAGAAAGAATTCATGCTTGTCTGCCTGAGCCTTCTACCTGCTTTTGCTCATTATGGACGTTCCACTATTCTTTTTGTATTTGAGGGCTACTAATTTTTTGTTTTTGTTTTTGTTTTGCATTTACTGCACGAAGAAGATGATAGTTCTATTTCTGGTAGGTACTGAAAGAGGACAAAAGTACTTCTTAGTTTAAAATAGAATTGACCGAGGGAGAGTTGAACTCTACCTAGAAGATACACACAGCACAGCCCTAGGATAGACAGCTGCCATCTACTGCCTGTCTCCCTCCTGGTGGGCAGAGAACCTCAAGGAAAATAAGAGTCTTATAAGCGCTAACCCTGAAAGTCTAGGTCTGTAAAGGGAGGGCCAACATCTCAGCTTGTATCAAGCCAAAAGCTGCTATTTACTTGGTGAATTATGGAAAGGCCAGCTGCTTTCGAAGCTAGTGGGTGGGTATAGTTAGGTCACTACCCTTTCCAGACAGGATGTTGGCATTTTAACCGGGATCTTCAGAGAAAAATGCCACCATTCAAAGCAGTGACTCTTACACTAAGAAGTTTTGATGCTGTGGCAGATCCACTGGAGAAAAGTTGAGAGACAAGGAGACTTTAGGATATTTCTGTCCTTGGTGCTCCCAAACATTCTCTTTCCGGGTGAGCCTCTCTTCTTCCAAACTGATCCTAAACTTCCCTGATGTTGAGGTGGGGAATGGTTTCTTAAGCTGCTTCCTGGCCTTAGAGTATCTGAATAATGTATAGCTTATCACACTCACACACACATTAAAGATAGATTCTCCATGAAAAAGTCAACCAAAGAAGAAGGGCCTATTGGCCTTTTGATAGTGAAGACCACAGAGGATAAAAGTATTGCCTCTAAAAGATACTGTTTCTTTAAAGAAAAATCATGTAGCTCTGATGTGCTGGTGCTGTCTTTTCAAAACAAAACAAAACGCTTTAAAACACAAACACTGTTGATTACACACCATTCTCAGGTAAGCTGTGGCCTTGATCAATACATTGATTTTTGTTTAAAAGGAGAGGAAAACCTACTTTTTGGCAAGGGCGTCAATCTGGTTGACCCTTTAAATGTGTTAATTACACTTGTCAAAGCAATTGGGAAGACATAGCTTTTAAATATTAGATCAATTGATCAATTATAATGTGATTCCTCCGCTCACACACTCTGTTTTGTATCAAACAAGCCCTTGGCTGTTCAGAGAACAGAATTCATGCCAAACAAATTACCAGTGACTAGCCAATTTAAGAGATTAACCTTGCTTAAAAAGAGCCCCTGAATGGCTGTGATTCAGCGGTCTTCATTAGACTCAGTTCTTTCCTCCTTATTTGCCGTGACTCATCAGCTTTGATGGGACCAATTCTGTGATCATTTTCACTTTGTTTTGTCCTTTCTTGTAAATTGCATCAGATTTTTAAATTTTAATTTTCCATCACACAGGACCATATTTATGGTAGAAGGGCTTTTTCTTGTAAAACAAACGTATAAATTCTGGTTCACAGAAACATTGGAAACCGTACTACCTAGCAGGTGGTGTTTTTCTCATGTATAATGAGTAAAAAAATCTTAAGGCATTTAGATTGATAGATTTTGCTGCTGCTTCCTATTTAAAAAGTAGCTCAACAGTGGAAAATAAATGGAGCGAATGGCTGCATTTCTGTAAATTTGCTTTTCAGAATTACTCCAGCATGGTCCTGGGTCTCAGAAATGGAGTCTGTGTCCCAAGTGGAGTCCAGGGCATTGGCCAGCCCATGTGTTTTTATTCTCTGGTGTTCTGATGGGTACTCAGAACGATCTGATGTCATGGTGGCTTCACAGTGGTCCTTCCTCCTAAAAAAGCAAAACCAAAAACAAAAACACCTTTCCAAGGCTGACATCCCCTGTGATTCAAAAGGGATTGGTTATCTTTTTCAAAAGACTACAATATGTTACATGGTGTTAAGTAGAGGTGTGAGACTTACATCTAAGAATCCTGCAGCATATCTACTTTAGCAAGATTGACATATATGGGGCATTTTGCCTGTTTAAAAAAAAAAAGACAAAACAAAATACATTTGGAATTGGAAACCAAAGAATATATGCTACCCATCTTTGAGGGGAAGAAAAAGAAATCCTTCTAGTAATTACTGCATGAGAAATCTAAACTGAATCACTGTATTAATGAAATGGTTATTATGAGCACTATAATTCAGTACTGGTAGGAAAATTGGAATCTTAATGAAGAGAGTGTGTTTGTAGAGAATAAATTGTGCCCCACAAATACAAAAATTTATTTTGAAGCAATTATAAAATTAGGGGACAAAACAAAAGAACATCTTTAAGATTTTAAATTTTTCCAGCTTCATTGAGATATAATTGACAAAAGTTGTATATATTTAAGGTGTACAAAATGTTTTGATATGTGTACATTTTGAAACTATTACAACAATCAAGCCAATTAGTATATGCATCATCTCACATACTTGTGTGTGTGTGTGTGTGTGTGTGTGTGTGTGTGGTAAGAACACTTGAAATTTGCTACTAGAGAAGATCTTAAGGGGCATCTGGGTTGCTCTTTGGGTTGGGCTTCTGACTCTTGATTTAGGCTCAAGTCATGATCTCACAGTTTGTGAGTTCGAGCCCATGTTGGGCTCTGCACTGACAGTGAGGAGCCTACTTGGGATTCTCTCTCTCTCAAATGTACAGTACAGTGTTGTTACCTATAGTCAGCTTGCTGTATATCAGATCTCCAGAACTTATTCATCCCGCCTAACTGAAACTTTATACCCTTGGTCTAACATCTCCCCATTTCTCCCAGCCCCTGGTAGTTACCATTCTACTCTCTGCTTTTATGAGTTCAACCTTTTAAGACTCTACATATAAGCGAGATCATGCAGTATTTGCCTTTCTGTGTCTGGTTTATTTCACTTAGCATACTGTCCCCCACGTTCATCCATGTTGTCACAAGTGGCAGGATTTCTTTCTTTTTTGAGGCTGAGTAATATTCCACTGTGTGTGTGTGTGCGCACGCGTGCGTGCGTGTATGGTGCATTTCCTTTATCCATTCATCCATTGATAAGCACTTAGGTTGTTTCCATATTTTGGCATCTTAAAGATCTGAATTCACATCCAAGTGAGTGGTTTTTGTTGAAACCTGGCATATATGTAACTGTAGTATTCCTGGTCTTCTCTCCGTACCACCACTCTCCACTCTAACAACTTACCCTGGGATACATCCCTCTTTATTCCCGTAGTACCTTGTTCTTTGTAGCACTAAGCACTTTTGTAATTACCACTGTCTCCGAAAATTAATTATGGTGAACTATATCAACACCAGGAAGTGGGATTCACTGGGGGCCATCTTAGAGTCTGTCTGCTACAGGATCTAATCCTTAGTAGCATTTTATTTATTTATTTTTGAAATCTTTTTTTATTTATTTTGAGACAGAAAGTATGAGTGGGGGAGGGGCAGAGAGAGAGGGAGAGAGAATCCCAAGCAGGCCAGCACTGTTGGCCCAGAGCCCGACACAGGGCTCCCTCTCATGAAATGTGAGATCATGACCTGAGCCAAAATCAAGAGTCGGATGCTTAACTGACTGAACCACCCAGACACTGCCTTAATAACATTTTAAAATAAGGTCCGATGTTTCAGACATAAACACTCTGAAGTTAGGATTCCATAAACTAATTATCACGTAAAACTAGGAGCCAGCCTTTTACTGTTGCCTGTAAAGATTCCATGCCTTTGAATCTATTTTATCTTTTTCTGGAAGCAGACTTATATGATAAGATGCCTCAATAAAAGACATGTAGGTGCACACTAGAGCAGAGTTTCTAACTTTGTACCTCTATTCCAACAACAGACAGGGATTTAAATTTAGACCCTAATTGTAGTTGAATAGACTTTTAAAGTCAAGTTTAAGGATAGTGATTGCTTCTAAAACTCCCACCCATCTTACATCCACTTGAATCTGAAGTGTTTCTTCTGTGCTTTGAACAGTAAGAAAAATGATTTCCTTTAAATTTTAGTCATTTGCCTTAGTCCCCTGAAAACATTTCATAATTTGCTCCTCCAAACCAAAGAGCAGACAACCCTGTCTTTGACATTGATAAAGCATGTGTTTCAGTTGAGATCCATTATGAGAGTGCACAAGAGTTGATTTTAGGTTTCCTTGCCCTAATTGCAAAGAGTGGCAATTGAAATCATATTGAAGTTTTACCGCAAGTGCACTCACATCCAGATCACAGGGAACTGTTGTATTTTTATATCTAGACTACTATCCAGTGATTTAGAAGATAGATATACTCTAATTTTATTCACTGTGTTCTTTCTGAGTGCTATAATAGGCTTTTGTTTGCATGCGGGCACCTAATTAAGAGAGGGGGGAAAAATCCCTTGTTAAAATCAGCTGGGAATAATCAGAATGATCATTCTGTGGCTCATAAATATTACATGAGCAATATGGGTGCATCAGTAACATTTAACTGTTTTCCAATTCCACTTAAAACTTTTTGTTCTGAAAGTCTCCAAGCCCAGGAGAAGATTGGTGCTTTAAATTCTTAATCTCAAGAAGAGCTCATGGGATTTCTATTTGCAGCAGTTTGGTTTATTTATACACTTTCAAGGATTACAAAAACCAACATGTTATTGCTGTGGCCACGTGTTTGGTTTCTCAGGCTGGGAATCTAGTGTGGCTTACGCTGAGTCCCAAGGGTGAGGTGCCTACATTTCCTGAGCTATTTCACCACCCATGTCTCATACCTTAATATTTTGACTGCCCTTTTTTGTTTTGTTTGAATTCTACTGCCTTTTGAGAACTTGGAGAAATGGGACACGATTATATAAATCTTCCAAAAAAATTAGATCACAGTTGTCATTCAAAAATTTTAGCTATAATTCCAGAAAAGAGATGCAAAGAGAGAAATAGATGGTAAAGAAATTTACTTACAGAGGGAGGAAGATTTAAGCCCCACCTGAGTTCTCTTTACTGTCCATTTTTTGCCCCCACCTTTCTAACACGGTGGCCTCCTTGTGCCCTCAGAAGGCCCTCCAAATGATTACCTGTCAGGGAGCTGCCTCCTCTTGGTAGAGGGCAAGGGGGTAAGAGGTAGCTCTCCAGGGTGAGGAAGAGTCTTGAGCACCCTCTGGAGGTTCAAGTGCACAACCAACAGATACTGTGTTCCAACGTAATCAATGATTTGTGACTTCTATTGCCATTTTTTGGTTTTTGTTTTTTTGCAAATGTTACAATTCATCCATTTAAAAATAGGATTTTAGGGGCTCCTGGGTGGCTCATTCGGTTAATGTCTGACTTTGGCTTGGGCCAGGATCTCGTGGTTCGTGAGTTCAAGCCCCACGCTGGACTCTGTTGTCATCTGGGAGCCTGCTTTGGATCTTCTGTCTCCCCTTCCTCTGCCCCTCCCCCACTCGTGTGCATGCACGTGCACCTGCACACACACACTCTCAAAAATAAATAAGAATAGGATTTTGTTCCAACCATACTTGAAGTTTTTGTTTTCCCAAGAATGTTTTAACCAAAAAGAATAATGTTATTTCTTTGTCTTCTCTTTCCAAAATACTGGATTTTTAAAGTGTATTTATTTATTTGGGTGGGGTGGGGAGAGAAGGAGGGGCAAAGAGAAAGGGAGAGAGAGAATCCCAAGCAGGCTCCACACTGTCAGCACAGAGCCTGACACAGGGCTCGATCCCACAAACCGTGAGATCATGACCTGAACCAAAATCAAGAGTTGGACCCTTAACTGCTTGAGCCACCCCGGTGTTCCCAAAAGCCTGGATTTTTCAGGTAACAGTTACATCGGGTACCTGCAATGGATATAACTCTATACTAAGCATCATGGACAGTAAACAAATGGAGAAGACGTGGGTACCATGCCTAGGTTGTAACCAAATCAAGGGTTATGAGTGAGTGTTCTAATTATGTGTCTAGACAGGGATTTCTCAGCCTTGGCACTATGGATAATTCTATGCATTGTGGGATATTTTCCAGCATCCCTGGTCTCCACCCACTGGTTGTCAGTTACACCCCCTCCCCTCACCCCTCACCCTGTGCCTCTGAGTTGTGATAACCAAAAAATGTCTATAAACATTGACAATTGCCCCAGTTGCAAACCACTGGTCTTAGAAAACTATAGGGAATGGAGATGAGGAGTACAAAAATAGAAACAAAAATAAACATTCATTTTAAAATAGTATGTTCTATAGATTACTGTGTCGAACTTGAGCTAGAGACATGCCTCGTACAAGTCAGTGGTGTAATATGAGAATTTTCATAAAAACAAAGTTTTTGGATGTTCTTAAAAGTTATTTTTTATTTTAACACTTTTTGTGGTGCAGTGATTTCAAGGGCTACAGTGAGTCTAAGGGAATATAGTCGGTTTTTTGCCCTTTACATTTTCAAGTAGATATTTGTAAATCAGGCTGAGAGCAAAGAATGATGATGTACTGAGTCCTTGTTTGAGAATATTATTCATGTGTCAATTTTTCTTCAGTGAAACAAGAACAAAAGCTCTTGACTGGAGTCCAATTCTGCTAATTATTTTGTGACAAACAGGTTTCCTGTTTTGTTTTGTTTTGTTTTGTTTTTCCAAAGAGTGATTTATGTGCTAATAGCAACTGCACAAGAATAAACAACAAAATCTGAGGCAATGCATTTAAGATTATTGGTGTTTGCAAGCGAGGCCTATCTTCATGTAGACTGGCAGTTCTTAACTGGTGATTTTGCTCCCCCAACCCCCCTCCCCCCCAAACATTTGAGAATGTCTGGGAATTTTTTTTTTTTTAAGTAGGTTTCATGCCCAGCTCAGAGCCCAACCTGGGGCTTGAACTCAAGACCATAAGATCAAGACCTGAGCTGAGATCAAGGGTGAGATGCTTAACTGACTGAACCACACAGGTGCCTCAGGATTTTTAATTTTCACAACTGAGTAAAAGGATGCTATTGACATCTAGCGGGTGGGAACCAGGGATTCCGCTAAACAGTACACACGGCGAAGAATTCTCCAGCCCCAAACTTCAATAGCGCCAAAGTTGAGAAACCCTGGCATATACATATGAGGAAGGAGGGTTTCAGAAGCACATAAGGAGACTTGAGCCTCAGAAAAGTTATTTATTTGCAGAAATTCCTCCCCTGTTGACCTAGGGGAGTTCATTCCTTTGAGTCTAGCATAGACTTCTCATTCCCTTCTTTTAAAAGGCAGATTGTCCTGGGAGAGATAAACTATGGAGTTACTAAAACACAGAACCCTCCAGATGGTTTGTTCTTAGGGTAAGAAAACTGCAGGATAGAGCAAGTACAGCTGCTTTGGGGAGTGCATTTGGGGGTGGGGAGAAGTCTTTGAAATGAGGGAGAAGCTGCTGACTGGGTCTGCGGAGTCTGTGTGGTTCAACTCTAGCCTCGCTTCATTTCCTTATGGTTGGTTGTTTTCAGGAGCGTTCTTTTCTTTTAAGTTTTTACTTAGTTAGTTTGAGAGAGAGACCGAGAGAGTGAGCAAGGGAGGGGCAGAGAGAGAGAGAATCCTGAGGAGGCTTTGCACTGTCGGTGCAGAGCCCGACTCGGGCGGCTCGAAACCAGGAACTGTGAGATCATGACCTGAGCTGAAACCAAGAGTCAGTCGCTCAACCGACTGAGCCACCCAGGCAGAGTCAGTCGCTCAACGGACTGAGCTACCCAGGCGCCCCTTTTCAGGAGCATTATTAACGTTTATGAACACACCGAATGGCAAGCTCTTCGTTCAGGGGCGTGTGTGTTGGGGTTGTATTTTAGATTAAATCTAAATGACGATTCCTGTAAAATGAACGTCCCATACTTTCTAATTCTTCAGCTAATGAGTGATAATGGAGCCTACTCACCCCAATAACTCAACTACTCCAAACTTTACATTTTGCTCATAGACTTCTAGAAGACATCAATTCTGTTGGAAGCTCTCGGCTTAGTCCTTCATTCTAGCTCTGTGCCTATGCTCTCTCTTTTCACTGTTGCATATTTAATCCCACATGTCTGCTCTGAAGGAGGCCTAGAATAATTTGAAATACTGGTAACACTTTAAAAAGCCCTTTTTCCCCAGTCCCTTTTCCACCCAGGGCTCCAAAATACTTGGAAAATACTTGCAACCGCTCTCCTTTTTCTCTCAGAACAGCTTGAATCCGTGGTCCTTGGACCATTTCTTTTCCTCCCAGATTATGTGTTCTGTGTACTGAAATGTTTCTGATTTTTAAATTGTAGTTATTTATAATGAGAGGTGGGTTTAATTAAGAGTTTAGCCGAAACTTTCAAAAGTGATCTGAAGATCAAAGACAGTCACACTACAGTGTCATACTTGGGGGCACAGCTTGCCCTACAATTTGGGTTTCCTGACATCTGGTTTTTCACAGTGGGATACTGTAGCACTTCATATTTTTTCAGTCACAGATCAGCTGGAAGAGGTCCCAGGGAAATTTAATTTTGTCATTCCATCTTTCCCACTCTTGCTTGGGTCCTGCTATCTTTATTTTCGCAGGTTTCCCATTTTAGTTGCCAATGAGCTGTAAATAGAGTTGAATATTCAACATTTCAGACTTCTTCTCCCACCAACAGGCACAAGGGAAGACTCTACTTTCCTTGGAAAACACTCCTTAAAATTGAAAGATTGAAAATTGAAGATAATGAATTTTCTGATGCTCTTTCATCAGTTAGATTTTTAGGCATGCAGTTATTTAAAATATTAAGAGAAACTTACTTAAATTGTTAAAATCTCACTGTTAATGTCACCATAATTATTAACGTTGTCCTTCTTGATCATTTGAAGACTTTCACCCGACAGGTATATCAGCCCCTCCCTATATTTGGCATCTGTCGTAGCCGGGACCATTGTGGATTTGGACTAAAAGCGTGGGCAAAATCATCTACTTCCATAGTTGGTATCAGACTGCATTGGAATATCTAAGACTCCAACTCTTAGGTTCATTAAATGTGAGTGAGATATTAGAGTCCAGAAGTGATCTTCAATCAAATTGTACCTTGGTAGACATGGGAAGGCTAATTTTCAGGATCTTGGGGCAATGTTACTTTACAATTCTGCTGTTCAGTTCTATTTCATAATCAACAATAGGACTTTATACCTGGCACATTTGGGGGGAAATCTTAAGGTTTTATTTAGATAGCTTCCCCATTTATAAAAAGAAAAAAAAAAAAAGGGAGAAGACAGTGTCCGTAGAAAATGCCGTTCCATTAGCACGCTGCCTCTTTGATAAATTATGGAAGTTGCTATCTTTCTGTCAGATGACAAAGGGGAAAATTAAGAAAATACATTTAAATATTTGTTTCTGGTAAAGTGGAAAACTATAAATAGCGCGCTTTAGCAGAAGATTCCTTCCTCAATGCCCTTTCGGCCCTTCCTCACTGCATTGGCAAAGGAAATAAATAAGAATTGACAGTCACATTCCCAGAGTGGTGGCAGTTAGGTTAAGAAAATTCTCTGGGTAAGACATGATTGCGTCTTCAGGAAATGCATCTATAGTGCTCTGCTTCCGTCTTCTTAGTCTGTAATAGATAGAAATATTTAAAATATATGCAGCAAATAGAAGGAAATTCCTTCAAGGGAAAACAGTAATGCTTCCTTTTATATATTTATTTGTTGTTGTTATACATTGTAAAGCCCTTGAGGCCGTAGGTGATGGCTTGTTCATCTTTTTTCAGCCATTATGTATCAGTGCCTGGGACATAGTAGGTGATTAATCCATACATATTGAACAAATGAAAGCCTATTTTGGGGTATCAAACTAACATCCATTGCCTTTTGTGTCCAGCCATTCTGCAAAGAACTTTGATGGGAAAGCCAGAGAATGGAGTAAACTTTGATGTAGTTCTGGCTTTCGAGGAGATTTCAAGGTAGTTTGGAAGATGAGATATATACATATGCATACATACAAAGTCAGCTTGTAACTAGATGCTCCTGTGATATAGACTAAAAATGTCATAGGAGTGGTACAGTCCTTGCAGCTCTAAGAAGTCTTGGAAGGGTGATTACTACATGAAAGAAAGGTGGCTTAAAAAGAAGCTTTGTAGATGGGCTGAAAAGAAGGAAATAATATTCTAAATGGGGTTCAGGGAGAGAGGTTCTTCTGTCTGATCAAAGATATAGCATAAAGAATTACTCTGGGATGCAAATGGGGAAGAGATTAAACTACTTGGTGGTTTTTGGAAACAAGGCAGAATTTGAATCTGAAATACTTTGCAACAGGAAACCCTGCAAATTGTGAGAGGAGATATGACGTCAAGGTGGTGTTTGAGAAGAATTGTTGAGACATAGACTTCAGGATGGATTATAACTGAGCAAAACCAGAGTCGGGAATATTGGTTAGGAGGCTGTTCTAGTAATCTAATTCTAAGGAAGGATTACAAGAATATCTCATTGGTGTTTTGGATTTGGAAGAAGGGGTATAAGGTTAGATGGGAGGTAAAAATTTTTCTCATATTTCCTAACATGCATGTATTAGTCAGCTATTGCTACAGTAATGCTGTGTAACAAATCACTCCCAAACTAGTAGTTTATAACAACGAGCATTTTCTTTTCTTGCTCATAAGTCTTTGGGTTGGCTAAAGTGATTCTTTTTTAGGCTGCAACTTGGTGGGGCTTGGTTCCAGGTTTTGGAATCCATGGATCAGGCTTTGAACTCCAGGCTTCACATCTGCAGCATGGGTGTTATTGTGGGGCTCAGGCTGAAGTGACAGAAGCTACCTAGAATATGCTCTCCTTGTGGTCATCACAGGAGGGCAAAGTATACTTAAAGGTACTATTAAGAGTTACATTCCTTTGGTCAAAGTCAGTCACATGACAAAGCCAAAGTCAATGGGACAGGGATGTATATACTCTACCTCAAGTAGAAGGAAAGTTAAGTAAATATTTTCTGAGCAATAACCCAAACTTTTAAAACTGATGTGTTTTTTTTGAAATGCATCTGGACATCATTCAAGTGGCTCCTTACTTGAGTATATGTCCAGCTTCTCAGTGAATAGAGTTCTTCACGATCTGCTCACATTCCCATCCCAGTTCTGCTATGTTCCCACCTCTGTCTTTCACTCTGATCATACCGAGCTATTTGCAGTTCACCATGAAATCTCATGCCTTCTTTTCACACATTGTTCCTTTTTGCCTGGAATGCTCCCCTTCTCCTTTGAATCTTTTCATTCTCAGGCTAAGCGTTGTCTTCTCTCAACGGCCCTCCCCACCCCCCAAAGGCTGTGATTGATGCCACTTTTCTTTATTCCCTGAAACTTTATGCATTACTCTGTCATAATACCTATCCTGGATGTTGGGCATGTGACTTGTTTTTCTATATCTCCCTTGCATGTGTTGACTGAATAAGGCTAGGATAATGGGGGAGTCTTTAGAAGGAGTTGAAAACTTGGGAAGGTTTTCTTGGCTTTGTTTTTGTGTTTTGTTTTTGTTTTTGCTGTTGTGTGGGTAGATGAAGGTTAAGAAAATGAAGTGTTCCCTTTGGGCCTTTTTAGCTTTGAGGTGAGGGTGGGATATCCAAGTGGCTCTCCATAGCCAAAAGTCTGGGACTGGAGCAAAGGTGAAAGAAAAGTCTGGAATAGGAAATCCAATTTGGCAACCATCTGCAGTAAAACTTGTAGTGAAATCTTGACTGTGATAGTATAGTCTTTTCTGCCTAATTGTCATCTAAAATCCTGTTTTTGGAAGTTCTGCCATAAAAGGGGATTTTTTAAAACCTTTTTTTTTTCTGGCAGTCAACCCCTAAATCATGCCTAAATAAATCATAGGAAATGTGTGATTGTTCATGCTTGGAGGAAAAATGATTGTTTCAACTTAACATATCCTACCTCCAAAACTTTTATTTCTAAACAGCTTACATCAGGAACAGCTGCATAGTTACTTAAAAGAACTAGTTGACTAAGTGCTTTTCAGTTTGTATGGGATGATGTTTTTCCTTTGCTTAATAAAAAAAATCTGCTTTGGTTTTTTAAAGCAGGAGTAGCTCAGGGTTGCTATGTAAATGGGCTGTTAGTCTTTGCATAATTTCATAGGTCTATGGGACACACAGTAAATAACAGTTGGTCATCTGACTGCTGGTGTATATGGATCTCATCTAGAAAGCCCTTCCATGTGCTACTTCCCGGAGAGGCCTTGGGAGATGGTCACCTATGGAACTACCCCACCTACCTCCTCACTTTATCCTGGGTGCCCACATCCTGCCTATACTCACGTCCACGAGGCTCTCTTGACAGTCGCCATATTTGTCCATGACCTGCCACTCAATCCAAAAGCAATAAAGACATCACTATAAAGATCAAAATGGAAGAGGTCAATTTGCAACTTCTCAATGATAAATGTCTTAAAGAAACTTGAGGAAGAAAGAGATCCAGAAATGGCCCAACCCCACAAATTAACATAGAGTTTTAATAATGAAACACTAACATTAGCAATTAAATCAGAAAACTTCCAAGTTAAATAATTTTTTTTTTAGCAACTCTGACAAAAGTTCGTACATTAAGACAAATAACATTGGGTATGTTGCAGTGATTCCCTCAAGATGTCGTTAAAACATGTTTGAAACTTGACGGGGGAAGTTACAGAAGTTACAAATTCAGCACGACAAGATGAATTGGCTCACGCAAAGTGACGTGCGCACCTGGAACAGTCACTCGGGAACTAGGTCTGTATCTCCCACTGCTCATCACATCAGAGACTCTCAAAGGACAGAAAGCAAGTCTGAATGGGAGATTACAGAAAAACAGGCAGAGGAAGCAATTAGCAAATGGAGTGCTTCAGCTCCCCCAACTGAAAACCTCTTCTTAAAATGATTATGAGCATCTGTGCATGCTGTTGATGGCTGCGTCTGTCTTTGGAGCCCATCAGCGATATTCAAAAAGGGGTAAAGATGAGCCTTTCCTCGTCAACACACCAAGCACATCCTGAAAAGATGTTCTGTGCTTTGAATTCTCTTCTACTCTTTGAGGAAAAGCATTCAACTTAGAAATATGTTAAAAGCCCATGTTTGAGAATTAAGCTTAAAGTGAAAAAATGATAGACCTTCTCAGATTTATTATTTTTTAATTACACAGAATCATGTATTTCAATGATAGTTTTAAAAACTCACTTTTCTGCATCTTACCTCCTTGACTTTTTCTGCCATCTCAGTTCCACCCTCTCTTTGCTCTTACCACGTTATATCTTTTCTGTAGGTTTTGATACAAGCTTGGATTATTTTTACCCAGTTAATTTGGCATAGAGTAGGGCTCTGAAAATACCTGTGAGGATTTTGACTTACATGGAGGTAAGGTGCTACCTAAGCCAAAGAAACATAAGCCAAAGAAAACAGCTCTTATTTTATTTATTTTTAAGATTTTATTTAAGTCCAAGTTAGTTAACATGTAGTATAATAATGGTTTTCTACTTGATACAATTTGTAACTCATTGGATGCATCTTAAAAACTGACATAAATCCATTTTTAATCTTGGTTTGTCTTGCCCAGTGTGAACGTTCGTGCATTTAGCTGCTGGAATCTAAACGTGCTTGAATGTTAGGTGCTATTCTAGACCCTCCTGGTGGGTTATGTATTACATGGTATATGCATTGCTCACCTTTCTAAAATCGGAAGAAAGAGGATGAGTTGAGGTATGCATATGACCCTAAGAGTTCCAGGTAGAGGCTGGCAGATCTCTCCACGTGCACACCATTCCCTGGCCCAGTACCTATACTTAGTGGGCATTTGCATTAGTTAAGGTTGGCTGTGCTAGCTGCTGTAATAAAGACTGAGAGACAACCACATCCGTTATATGATTCCTAATATTCTTTTAAGGTGCACCACCTGGAATTGAACTGAGTTGAAAGTGCAAGGAGTTTCAGTTAGTTGCCTTTTCCTATGATTTACTTGACAATCACACGAGTGTAATTGAAAATAGAGGAAGGTGATAGATGATAGATAGTTTACATTAAGAAAGAAGGGACGATATGAATGACCATCTATTTGTCAGATATTTTATGAGTGTGGACAAATATTGATTTAAGGGAGCAATGTTGCCGTACCATGTACTCCAGCCCCGAGTGCCAGAAACACAAAGAAACTGACGTTATTAAAAAACAAACAAAGCAATCAAGTTATTGAAGAGGAGGGTGAAAGTTATCCCATCTAGTACACTCACAACACCAATTTTCACTTTGGAATTTTTCCTCTGAGAGGCTTGTTGGAATGACTTGACCTGCAACTCTGATGCATTTTTATCTTTGTAATGAAATGAGACTTTTGGAATTTTTCCCTGTACGTGAATCCTTCAGAATTGCCATTGAATTAATCCTCCCTCCCCCCTCACTTTTTTCCTGAAGACTATTGGTTTTGAATAAAGCTTGACGTCCCTTAATTAACAGACTAGGACCAATGCCTAGGCTTTTAGAAAAAACGATCTAGAGTGGGCCATGAATGTATTGTCTGTGTGTAACCAGAATCTAGGAAGTAAATAATCATAACCGTGGTTCTCACTCATCCCAGGGGCCAGCAGAGCATCCATAGACACACAAAGCTCTGTGTTAAACACAGGATTAGGCGGCTCCTCAGAGGCTCATTCTCATAATGCTGGAAAGGAAGATTCAAAATGTGACCACAGAGCATTGGACTTTCTTCTCCGTGCATTCTGTAGAGCATTTATTACCTAAATTCTGGACAATGAAGGATGTGTTTTAATTAACTTTCTGTGTCTCTAGTGAGTTCTTGGACCCCTCACTCCGGTTTATGTGCCCGGAATGATATACAGGAGTAATAGCCTGCCTGCCTGCTTCTGCTCATGTGGGTATAGGGATCCGTTATTTTCCTAGGCTTATTCATAGGCAGGTGGCTTTGACTGTGTGTCAAGTCAGCGATTCGAAGAAACTTGAGAGCATCACTCCTAGAATTGTATTTCTAGTCACAGGACAATGCCACAGACTGATTTAAAGCAAGTATGCAACAGAAAAGCCAAGTAAAATTAAGTAATGTTAGCAGTCAAAAGCTATCATGCTATATTCTTATTCCTCTCTACCTTATGCCTAATTTTTAAGCCCTTAATTTGAGTGCAGTGGTGTTGACAACTGAGAGCCTTTGTGCTCATTGCTATAGCTCTGCTTCCTGGAATTGTGCATCAACTATTTGTTGAAGGAATAAAAAAAAAAAAAAAGTCCCTTAGAAACTGGTGAAGGAATCCCCTGAGCGGTCATGCCTGCATTCTTTCATTTTCACTCATTCAAAAGACTATTCTTGGGGCGCCTGGGTGGCTCAGTCAGTTAAGCAGCTGACTTCAGCTCAGGTCATGATCTCACGGTCCGTGAGTTCAAGCCCCGCATCAGGCTCTGTGCTGACAGCTCAGAGCCTGGAGCCTGTTTCGGATTCTGTGTCTCCCTCTCTCTGACCCTCCCCCATTCATGCTCTGTCTCCCTCTGTCTCAAAAATAAATAAACGTTAAAAAAAAAAAACCAAAAACAAAAGACTGTTCTTTTTTTTTTCCAATATATGAAATTTATTGTCAAATTGGTTTCCATACAACACCCAGTGCTCATCCCAAAAGGTGCCCTCCTCAATACCCATCACCCACCCTCCCCTCCCTCCCACCCCCCATCAACCCTCAGTTTGTTCTCAGTTTTTAAGAGTCTCTTATGCTTTGGCTCTCTTCCACTCTAACCTCTTTTTTCCTTCCCCTCCCCCATGGGTTTCTGTTAAGTTTCTCAGGATCCACATAAGAGTGAAACCATATGGTATCTGTCTTTCTCTGTATGGCTTATTTCACTTAGCATCACACTCTCCAGTTCCATCCACGTTGCTACAAAAGGCCATATTTCATTCTTTCTCATTGCCACGTAGTACTCCATTGTGTATATAAACCACAATTTCTTTATCCATTTGTCAGTTGATGGACATTTAGGCTCTTTCCATCATTTGGCTATTGTTGAGAATGCTGCTATAAACATTGGGGTACAAGTGCCCCTATGCATCAACACTCCTATATCCCTTGGGTAAATTCCTAGCAGTGCTACTGCTGGGTCATAGGGTAGGTCTATTTTTAATTTTCTGAGGAACCTCCACACTGCTTTCCGGAGCGGCTGCACCAATTTGCATTCCCACCAACAGTGCAAGAGGGTTCCCGTTTCTCCACATCCTCTCCAGCATCTATAGTCTCCTGGTTTGTTCATTTTGGCCACTCTGACCGGCGTGAGGTGACATCTGAGTGTGGTTTTGATTTGTATTTCCCTGATGAGGAGCGTCGTTGAGCATCTTTTCATGTGCCTGTTGGCCATCCGGATGTGTTCTTGAGAGAAGTGTCTATTCATGTTTCCTGCCCATTTCTTCACTGGATTATTTGTTTCTCGGGTGTGGAGTTTGGTGAGCTCTTTATAGATTTTGGATACTAGCCCTTTGTCCAATTCAAAAGACTGTTCTTAAGTTACAGTGCATCTCATAGTATTAGGTATTGGGGATGTAATGCTGGAGTTCCTTAAGCCTGGGAGGTAGGATTTGGAACATGTGGACACAATGACAGAATATAGAATATACTTACCCAAGTTGCCGTGGTAGGCATACGTTTCTGTATTCCCACTGATAAAGGAAGGGATGGCGATTTCTCAAAGACTCAGGCTCTGAGACACTAATGGGTGGTTTTAGTAAAAGCAGGGACTGAGTAGGTGTCTACCATGTATTCTAAAAGCTGTTCTTACATTAAGCTCCTCTTATCAAGTCCCCACCCATTTAAGGAACTCAAACTCAAAAACGCAAACTACAATGACCCAGGGACAGCAGCTGCCCTGAGCCGGGTCACCCCCTGGCATTCCTACCTATTCTAGGCCAAGATAGTGGAAGGGGGTCTGAGATCTGAGGGGATTGATTTGCAGTGTTGCCTCTGCAAGTTGCTTTACACTTGTCTGAGCCTTGATTTCTTTATCTGTAAAATAGAGATATAATAGGGTAATAGAGTCATGGGACTGAGGAAAGTGGGTCTATTGCACCTTACTAGAGCCTGGCACATATACACCCATCAATTTCATTTGGTTTGACAACTATATACTGAGATTCTGCTGAGGAACTGTTCGTTCTCTTCCCCATTTGTCACCTGGTTCCTTTTGTTGGTTCCTCTTACTGTGCCTTTTTTATCTACCCGTCATCACCCAAACATACATCATTAATGTTATGAAATGCACAGGTTTTTTTTTTCCATCACACTTGATCTCAGGTTGTCGACAACCTATTGAGGGTGGATATTTCAGGCACATGGGCTCCCAACATAGTTAGCTCAACTGTGGTTCATCACAGATCAGTCCCTTCCCTCCCTCGCTCTACCTCCCCAAAGACGGGCTGAGCCGAGACTGGCTCTTGATGGTCGGTTCTCTCCCCTTGGTTCTCAATGCTGGCTGCCTACTAGAATGATTTTGGCGAGCTTCCTAAAACTACTTCTGGGTCCCACCTTCAGCCGTACAATTGATCTGAGCCTGGGCAACATCATGTATTAAAAGTGCCAGAGGTTGAGAACCACTGCCTGGGCCAAGGTCTGCCAGCCTGATTCAGGTGAATACTGCTTCTGAGTTCAAGCAGTCGGATCCTGATTCTGCTGCCTCTTGGGCTTGCTCAGTCGTTGTAGAATACACGGGTGAAGTTTCCTTGCTTTGGACACACCAGCGGTGTACTGAATTGTGAGCATAGCCTCTGATTTGCATTATCACATTTAATTGCCACACAGTCCACATAGTACCTGTCTGGTTATGTTCACCACGAAGCCTGGCCTGGCCCATACCACACAATGAACCAGTACCTAATAAAGTTAGACCCCTAAATCCTTATATTGTTTATCACCTTGGTGTTGAGCCACTTAAAAATGGAAACCGATTGGAACAGGTTAGATTTTAAGCTGGTGATTTACTGTTTCGTCTTGCTGTCCGCTATCTACAGTTGTCCCCTTATATTTATGTGAACTCTCCAGCTCTGCTTCCTCTCACTGCCAGGGGTACATGTTCTTTCCAGCCCAGCCTGGCCCCTTGGCCTCTGTACTGGGAGCAGGAACCATGATCTGGCCCAGCACTCTGCCTGACTTCTTCCCGGTTTGGTCCTGACACCCCACATATGACCGTCATCATCATTTCCTGAAACGTGAAATACACCATCACTAATTTGGGGACAAATTATTTTAGCTGATCTATGAACTTGTCCAGTTTCATTGATTAGCATTTATTCAGATTCTGTCAAACTCTAGGCTATCTTCTAAATAACTAAATGACACGTGTATTAGGCCTCATTTTATTATACATTGTTTGGAATTAAGCCAGTTGTCTATTTTATTAGTTTTCCTCTAGCCACATTCCGAATTGGGGCTTCTCACACTATAGTGTGCTTAAGAATCATCTGGAGAGCTAGTTAACACACAGCCTGCTGGACCTCACCCCTAGAGATTCTGATGGAGTCAGGGATGGGGCCCAAGAATTTGCATTACCAACATGCCAGGTGATGCCAGTGCTGCTGATCCACGGACCGTACTTTGAGTAGCACTGGCCTAAATCACAGACATCCCATCTTGGGTTGGCAATTTATATTTGAACTTCAGCTTCACCATTACTGAGGCTCCCCAGCATGAAAAAGTTGTGACAAGATAATCCTTTGCTTGGTTCTCTTTGTTTTGCCATTATACGTTTTTGTAGTCTAGACAGAGTCCATTTCATTTCCAGTGTTTCCTTTAGTTCCTAAGAACCTGGAGATGCCGAACCATTCTGTGTAGAATTTTATTGTCCTAGTTTTTACCCTGATGAATCATCTTTTAACAGACATGTGAGCCTTCACCAAATGCATTATGTCATTCTTCTGAGCTCTGCAGAGAGAATTGATATGCCTTTGGGTCTGATGTGAAATGAAGGCTTCACTGAGTCCATCATGCAACAACTCTGACTTGAGGGGGTGGCCCAGAAATGTGACAGAAATCCCTGTGGCCAGTGCCAAGTGGGAAAGGGATGGCTCGTGACCCTGTTGCTCAAGCCTCCTACCTCCATGCTTGTGCGAGGAGGTCTGTCTCCTCCCAGGCTGCCACATCCAAAAGTGGGATTTATTTTTAGAGAAGAAATCATTAGTCATTAGACTCTCTCCTGCTTCTTTTTTCCCTTTGGGTAAATTTTAAGAACCTGATCTTTTAAGAAAATGTTCAGGCTGTTAGAAGAAATGGTAAAATGATTATAGCCTTGGAACGATCAACCTATTTGCCTCTCTTCCAGACAAAGGCAGTCTTCACACAGGAGCCCCCTGCTCATGGTCCCTACATCTAAACCAGCTTTATTGTTTAGCTTGATGTGAGAATCCCCCAGCTCTTTTGATTTTCTGGCCCCCTCAAACCTAGGATTTGAAAAACTAATTCTATCAGACACTTAACATTCGCTCTTTAGGCCCATTATAAAATCCATAGTGGAAGTTGAATCTTAGCAAAATAGCCCTCTGGAATAGGTATGTACAAATTTTCACTTAAGAACAGAAGGATTTAATAGATACCTATATTGAAGCAGAAATAACTGAAAACAAGATTTCTCTAATATCTCTAAATTTGGGGTTGTATTACAAGAACTTTTTGCATGTTCCCATTGCCTCGGGCTAAATAAATGTCATGTTAATGGATTTACTACCAGAAGGCCACAAAAATAGCCAATTTTTTTAAGTTTATTTATTTACTTTGAGAGAGACAGAGAACGTGTGAGTGGGGGAGGCACAGAGAGAGAGGGAGAATCTCAAGTAGGTTTGTGCTGTCCGTGAAGAGCCCGAGGCAGGGCTCGAACTCACAAAATGTGAGATTGTGACCTGAGCCAAAGTGAAGAGCCGGACACCCAACTGACTGAGTCACCCAGGCGCCCCACCAATTTTTGTTTTTAAATGCCATGTTAATGGTTTTACTACCAGGAAGCCACCAAAATAGCCAATTTTTGTTTTTAATTAACTTGTATCTATAAATATGGAGTTGGGAGTGTCATCATTTTGAAGCATCTCAAAACTTCATCATCACCTGGTAGCTGATGGGCCAAGGATCCCCAGGGAGGGACACAGCACATATCATTATATCCTTCCCTCCCACAAATGTAACATTTTGTTTCTGCAGTTTAATCTTAGTGAGGCAGAGACCATCAATTTTAGGAAAAGCAGGAGGTAGATTTTGCAGAGGGATATGAGCAACCCAAAGTCCAAAGGGTTTCTGTGGTCTTGAGTCTTAGAGGAAGGACCATGTCACTATGAGGTAGCCAATTGGAACTCTACTTTGCTGAGATGATGGAGAAGGAGGAGAGGGATGTTATTTGAGTATTAGTCTTCTCTTCTACTTTAAGGCAATTAAGTATAAGGGGCATCTGAGTTGGAAGAGCATATGACTGGATTTGGGGTTGTGAGTTTGAGCCCCATGTTGGGTGTGGAGATTACTTAAAAATAAAATCTTTTAGAAACCATGTGGCAAGTTGAGATGGCCACAAGTTTTTTGTGGTGCCTCTTATTGGAAGGTTCTATGTCCCCTGCACTTGAATCTGGGTGGGCTTTGTGATGACTTGGACAATAGAATACAGTGGAGTGTTGCTGTGCCAGTTTTCCAGGCCCAAAACTTAAAAGACATGAAGTTTTTGCTTCCTGTCTCTTGTAACACCCATTCTTGAAACCCAGCCTCCATGTTGTGAGGAAGCCCAAGCAGCTCTGTGGACAGACCCACATGGAGAGGGACTGAGGCCAGCTTACAGTTGACACCAACTTGCTAGTCACATGAATAAGCCGGGTTGGACTTGAACCCTCTGGCTTCAGTAGAACCGCCCCAGCTGCCACGTGTGGTACAGAGACCAGCGTTCCTGCTAAGTCCTGCTCAGCTTGCAGATTCGGGAGCGACATAAATGATGGTCATTATCTCAGACTGGTGCATTTTGAAGTCATTCTCTGTATAGCAGTAGACATCCAGGACAAAGAGCATCTCCTTTTTCTACTCTTTTCCACAACGAGGCATTGCTAAGACTACACAATAGCTCTCATGGCAGAGCCTCTCAGGCGGGGTCCGGCTGGAATTTCGATAGACATGAAACTGGTGTCTTTGTGCCCTCCCAGCTCTCGTCCCTGGCAAATGCTCTGTTCCAAACTGCTTCTCTGGACCAGCTCTGTCATCCGTGCACTGTTCCTCACTGTCATTCGGAGCCTGCTGGTTAACCAAGTAATGTGAGGCCAGAAGCAAGAAGTAGCCTGCGATTGCCAGCCTGCTGCTGGTTATCATACCAACAGAAAGCTTTTATGAAGGTTAAAATCTTCTCAGTCTTCTGTATCTGCTCCCTCTCCCCTCTTCCTTAGGTGACATAAATATGCCTTTACAGGTGTAGCTAAGATCTGTGACCTTAAATTCTGAGCAGGGGTTGATGACAATCGGGGAAGAGGAAAGACTGGTCTATTGGTGGCCACAGGATAGGACCCGCCCCCTGAAGAGTGCCAGGAGGGTGGGGACACTCACCATTGAGAAGAGGAAGCAGAGATATACCGAAGAAAGAAACAGGAAATGGGGGGGGGGCATCAGAAATACACTTAAGAGGTTTATCCCTGAGTCACTGCTTGCCAGGCTGGTGATGGAACAATGCCATGAGGAATACTCATGCTCCTTCTCTGCGATGTAGCCGGGCTTTCTTTGTGCCAGGTGATGTCCCAACTTCCTGTAGGAATCGAGGTGGGTATTACTAGTATCCCTGACTTACGCCTGAGGAAACTGAGGCACTGGGAGGAGGGGCCATTTGGCCAGGGTCACATGGCACAGCAGTGCATAATCTGAGCCGGAACTTGGATTCAGTCCCGGGGGGCCCGGCTCTGTCATCTGTCACCGCTTACATCAGGACTGTAGGTGCAGACTGCAGGGAGACCAGTTTGAGTTCCCGATACACTTGTGTTACCCTTTGGCTCGTGTTGCACATCATGGCACATTCCTGTCACACAGGCAAAGAGATGCCTCATTTTTCTTATTTTAAACACACTTTAATCCCAGATATATCATGTGTCCCTTTGTAGGCTGTTTAACATTATCCCCAGAAGAAGATAGAGTGAAAATAAGCAAATACACAAATGTAGCAAAACTGATGTGAAAGGCAACAGAGTAGTTTGGTGTAATAAGAATGAAGATCTGGGGGCCCAACCCATCGCCCAGTTAGCTCACTGGCCTTTACTGTGATAAACCAGGAAACCAGGTCACATTTGCATTAGGTAGGTACTCCTGAATTTACAGGCATTCTAATAACCCTTATTACAGTGACTCAAAAATATTAATCTTGGCTTTTAAATAAATAGATGTAGATTTATTTCAGTCTACAAATATTTATTGGCTGCCCACAGTGAGTTGAATGCACATTTGATGACATGTATTTTGCCAATAGGGTAGCCTCCAGCTCAGAGAACCACCTGCTTATATTGAAACCTTTCATTTGCATTAAATTGCATGCATAATTTAAGCTGACTGGAACACCTCAAAGAGGCTCAAAAACAAATCCATTCTTTCTCACTGGGCAGAAATAAGTAGATTCTCGGTAACTGTAAAGAACGTGACCCATTTCAGAGAAGGAGTTTGTTTTTTGTTTTTTTTCAATCCTGCTTGTGTATCAAAACACAATGTAGTTATCTAATATAAATGCAAAGACATTACAAATATTTTTTAAACATTCATGAGTTTACTGTTTAATATATTCAGAATAAAGTCAGAATGTTTTTACAGGAAGACATAAAACAATTGTCCTATATTCTCCCCGCTCTGCTTTTTCCAATGTTTCCTATCAGCTGTGTAAACGGTCGATACTGAATAGCAAAGAGGTGTTGCTGAGCAGATAATGGACTTAAATTAGATAAAGTTGGCTTGGACAGACTGAACATACCATGGGGGCATATTATTCTTACTTATGGTTTAATCTGATAGCTACTAACTTGAAGTCAATAGCTTTACGATGTTGAATGAAAAAGAGAAAACAATTGCCTTTGTAAGGAGGAAAACGGATCAGGGAGAATCAGTGTGACCAGGGTGGGAAATGTACATTTTCTGTATCTTTTGAAGTTTTGGAAAAAAAAGTTCCCCTCATATTTTGTTTTGGGGGGGGGGAAGTTATTATTTTTTTGCAAGGCTTTTCATATCTTAATTAAGTTATAAATTTAATTTTAATTATTTTTTGAATTTAGAAACAAATGTATTTTAAACTGACTAGTTCTTAAAAACAATGGTTCCATTTCGATGAAAAAGAGCCATGGTTTACCTGAGCCTTGATTATTAATATACTAAGTAGGTATAGATGCATCGTTATCGTTATTTTGGGTTCCATTGGCACCTTAGTTCAATTTAAGGGAAAGCTGGTAAGCACAGGGAGGCAGAATGAGGTAACTTGAAGCCAGAAATTGGAAGATCTGGGTTTATGACCCAGTTTTGCAACTCCTTGCTCGCTGTGTGACCATGTGCCTTAATTTTTCACAGTGTAAAAAGTAGATAATGAGACCTACTTTCTCTGTGTCAGGAAGTTATCTTGACTAGGAGATGGCAAAGTGGGTGGGATACTGTTTGCAAATAGCAAATTGATATACATAAGCAGACACTACTATTCCTTATCAACAAAAAATTCATGTAAAATATTTATGATGATTCTGCCATATGTAGGGCAAGGCTGTAGGTTTTGCGAAGATTAAAAAAATAAATAAATCAGATAATTCCTGTAGTCCACTCCAGAAGCTTATAGTAATAGAGGACCAGCAAACTTTCTGTGAAGAGCCAGAGAGGAAATATATGAGGCTTTGCAGGCCAGATGGTCTCTGTTGCTATTATGCAATTCTGCTGTTGTAGGGCAAAAGCAGCCATAGGTAATATGTAAAATAATGAGCATGGCTGCGTTCCAATAAAACTTTATTTACAGAAGCATGAAGTGGGCCAGATTTAGTTTACAGACTGTAGTTTGCTGATCTTGGGTCTAATCAGAGATGATTGGCACACGTAACTGTAACATGCGGTCAGAGCACCAAATGTTACGAAATAAATGAAGAGTAAAGGACATCCGGCTGATGCATTACAGTCTTGCAGGAGATTGCAGATTGAATTAGGCCTTGAAGGATGTGGTCATGTTTGATCTGTAAGGTGGAGGAAGACATTCCCGGCAGAAAAGAGTCCAAGGAAAGGTTTAAAGGTGGAAATAAGAAGGAGGCATTTAAAGAAGAGTAAAGTTAGAAGCAAGAATTTACTGGAGTGGGTGTAAGAGAGGAAAAGCATAGATAGTCGCTTAAATGTAAGCTTTATTATTTCTGACCTCACCCTGCCCCCTAATGAATACTAGGCTGTAGGTGTTAGGAAAGTATTTCTTATATTTTTGCTGGGTTAGAACTCTTACATGTTTCTGTGTTGCAGAATCATTTTAGGTATTTCTAAGGATAGGCTGCAGCTTGTAATTATTCCCAAGGGTGGTTTGTTCATGGTATTATCCCCCATCAGCCAATGAGGACCTACACACAGGTTGGGTACTCCAGGGACAGAACCATGAGAAGGAATGTCTGATTCAGAGCAGAGACTGGCTCTCTAGGGATATACTGTCCAACACGGTGTCCACTGGCCTCATGTGGCTATTTAAATTTTCAACTTTAGTTGTTCAGTCATACTAGCCTCATTTAAAGTGTCCAATATCAACTTTTGCCTAGTGGTCATTATATATTGAACTATATACTGAACTATTTTCACCATTGTGGAAAATTTTATTGGACCATGCTGCTCTTAAGAGATAAGAAGCCAGGGTGCCTGGGTGGCTCAGTCGGTTTAGTGTCCAACTTCAGCTCAGCTCAGGATCTCACGGTTCATGGGTTCAAGCCCCGTGTTGGATTCTGTGCTGACAGCTTAGAACCTGAAGCCTGCTTCGGATTCTGTCTGTCTCTCTCTCTCTCTTTCTCCCTTTGCCCCTCTCCTGCTTGTGTTCTGTCTCTCAAAAATGAATAAACATTAAAAAAAATTAAAGACAAAAAAGAGAGATAAGAAGCCAGGCAACCATTATGCATTGGCTTAGAGTCCTGGGACTAGAGATCTGGATGACAGTGACATTTAGTGACTAGCGCTGTTAACAAGTACAGGTTTCCCTGGCTATCCAAAAGTATAAAGCAGCGTAAAGCGTAAAGCAGAGACTTTCCCCTACTTTCCGAAAGTTTGCATTAGGCCACTATGCTTTTATGAAAGACCTATTTTAGTACAGTAATGGCTTTTTTGGTGAAAGTGCAAATTCTGCTTGGATTTCTTTTGATTAGCAAAAATAGGTATTAATGTAGGTCTTTTGTAAAAATCAAGTGGGTTAACATGATCTTTTGGGAAAGCAAGTGATACCTGTGCATCAGTTTCTAAGTGGAGTTGACCCTTGGATAATGAGGGGATTAGGGACACCAACCTTCGGCACAGTCAAAAATCCATGTATAACTCTTGACTCCCCTAAAACCTAACTACTAGTAGCCTCTTGTTGGCTGGAAGTCTTATAGATAGCATGAACAGGTGATCAATACATATTGGTATATGTATTATATACTATATTCTTACAATGAAATAAGCTGGACAAAAGAAAATGTTATTAGGACAATCGTAAGGGAGAGAAAATACACTTAACAGTACTATAATATGTAATATCGAAAAAACAAAACTTCACCTGTCAGTGGACCTGCACAGTTCAAATCTGTGTTTTTTAAGGGTCAATTGTATTAGTTTTGTCATCTGTGATCTGGGTACTAATAGTCCTTATCTTAAAGGTGGTTATGAGTATAAAATGATGCACAGCTCTTTGAACGCTGTGAAGTACTTTGTAAATATAAGACATTGCTATTATTTCAATGATACCATATCTGTGTCTTTAGTCAATTTCCATTATTTCCTTGTTTACTTTAAAAAAAAATTTTTTTTAATGTTGATTTATTTTTGAGAGACAGAGACAGATGGAGTGTGAGCAGGGGAGGGGCAGAGAGAGGGGGAGACACAGAATCCGAAGCAGGCTCCAGGCTCTGAGCTGTCAGCACAGAGCCCGACGCGGGGCTCAATCCCACAAACCATGAGATCATGACCTGAGCTGAAGTCGGTCGCCTAACCGATGGAGCCACCCAGGCGTCCCTTCCGTGTGTACTTCTGTGGGCAAAATTATGTCCTTTGCAAATAGAGATAGTTTTGCTTTATCTCCTTTCCAGTTGGATGCCTTTTATTTCACTTTCTTGCCTAATTGCTCTGGCTGAAATTTCCAGTATAATGTTGAATGGAGTGGTTAGAGCAGACACTTGTATCTTATTCCTGATCTTACATGGAAAGTTTTCAGTCTTCTACCATTAAGTATGATATTATCCATGGATTATTTGTAGATGCCCTTTATCAGGTTGAGGTAGGCCCTTTCTTTTCTTAGTCTCTTGAATTTGTTTTACTTTTTATCATGAAGATGTGTTAGTCCTTACTCCCTCCTGCTCATTCAGTTTATTTTTTTACCTTATATTAACTCCTTCACTTCTGTTTTTCCTCTCTTAGCTCCTTATGGGAGTGGAAACCAGCTGGGTAACTAGTTATACCAAGCATTCCCTAAAGAATTTTCTTTCCAGGAAGGCCACACCAGAGTATATGGAGGCATTAGACAAATCCCTGGCACCTATGTTAATAAGTCTATTGCTAATGAATCAATGCAGAACTCATGTCCTACCACAGTGGGCAACAGATCTCTTGCCGAAGAACCGTATACCCTTAGTGTTTGAAATTTATTATTTTCACATGGAAAACAATAGAACAAATAGAATTTGTTTCTTTTTTTTCTTTAAAAAATTTTTTTAATGTTTATTTATTTTTGAGAGAGACAGAGACAGAATGCGAGTGGGTTAGGGGCAGAGAGAGAGGGAGACACAGAATCCGAAGCAGGCTCCAGGCTCCGAGCTGTCAGCACAGAGCCCGACACGGGGCTCGAACTCACGGACCTCGAGATCATGACCTGAGCCGAAGTCGGACACCCAACCGACTGAGCCACCCAGGCGCCCCAGTAGAATTTGTTTCTTGATGTGGTAATGTGGTGGTATGGGGAGAAGAAGATGGAAGATGAAGATCTGAAAAGTATAAGATGAAGCACAGGAAAGGAAGGGACTCTAAATTAGGGAAACTGCATGAACAAAGACAAGGAAGTAGAAATGGTCATGGAATATTCAAGGCCGAGTGACTGATAAGACAGAGCTGATGTATATGAGTCAGGTGATTTCGCTGCATAAATAGGTAGCACGTGAGTCTGTCCATAAAGGTCCCCTCATAAAACTTTAATTTGTGGACAGATCTAATGAGCTCTGATCTGGAATCCCAGACTGTTGATAGCAGTCTGGTGGTTATGTCTTCCCAGAGTGCAAACATTTAAAAATACAAGGACAGCAAGGAGTGGTGTGGTAAGCAGCTTCTAACACAGTCCCCAGTGAACTCTTTCTCCTGGTAGTCACTCACTTGTGTGATTCCCATCCCTTAGTGTGGGATTAGTTCGGTGTCTTGCTTCTAATGAATAGAATTCAGCAAAGTGACAGAATGTCACTTTTTTGATTACATTACAAGTGATTGTAACTTCTGTCTTGCTGGAGACACTATTGCTTTCTATCTTTTTTCTTTAAATGTTTATTTATTTATTTTGAGAGAGAGAGAGAGAGAGAGAGAGAGAGAGAGAGAAAGAGAGAGACAGACAGACAGACAGAGAGAATCCCAAACAGGCTGCGCCCTGTCAGCACAGAGCCCAATGTGGGGGCTTGATCTCGCGACTGTGAGATCATGACCTGAGCTGAAATCAAGAGTCGGACGCTTAACTGACTGAGCCACTGGTGCCCCCTTTAATGCTTTCCTGATTGAATGCTTTGGTGAAGCAGGCTGGAGTGCTGGGGTGGGGTGGGGGGGTCCCACATGGCAGGAACTGATAGCCGCCTTTGACCAAGAGCCAGTCAGTAACTGAGGCTCTCGATTTAACAGCATGCAAGGAACTGAATCCTATCAAGTTCTTGATGAGCTTGAAGTGGATCCTCCTCTAGCTGAACCTTCAGATGAATCCCCAGAGCTTGGGCTGACACTGTTGTTTCAGTCTCCTTAGAGATGAGGAAGCAGAGGACTCAGCCAGGTCATATCCAGATCCCTGACTCACAGAAGCTATGATATAATAAATGTGTTTTATCGTTTTAAATGGTACAGTGTTTAAGTCATTAAATTGGGAAGTGATTTGTTATGTAGCAATAAGTCATTAATACAAGTGGACAATACCTAATCCTGAGTAGTGACTTCCTGATGGTGAACTTCCAGATACCTAGAAGCAAGAAAGGCAATATTTTGGAGCAGGGGCTGTCCCTGGTGCTGCCCCATGGACACTACTGCTAACTCTTCTTAAACGTAATGTCATTTTTACTGGTAGCAGCTAACAACCTTACAGTGCCTAGTAATCAACTCTTTAGGATTTGTTTGGCTCAGTTTACGATTACCTGTAGTATATGAAGCTGACAGGCCAATTGCTGAGGTTATTAGTTTTTTCTTCCTTTATGATTTGACCTCGTTATTGTGTCAATTGACCTGCCCCAGGTTTGGACTCACATAGTTCTCCAACTTGTCAGAATTATTTCACCGGCTTCTCTTTAGCTGTCAGCCACATCCCCCCGCCCCACCCCCGAGCCCGCCCTTACCGTTATTAAGAAAATACCTTGTGAGTTTTCTCTTTAAGCCCATTGCCTAAATCACAAAGAAGCCATCATGGTCTGAGAACTAAGCTTTATGGAACCGATTCCATACAAATCACAAAATAGTACTTCTTTGAAAATGATCTTCATTCAAATTAGGTACATTGTTTAAACTATGTTTTCGTAGCTTTTTTGCGAAGCAAGGACTGTGCTGATCAAAAGCCCAACTAGGCTCAGATCTCATTTTTCTCCTACATGTCCCCCAAGACGAGAATGGAAAGGTGTCTGCTGACGAGAATGGAAAGGTGTCTGCTGAGGCTTCCTCCACTCCTTCATCCAGACGACAACAGACAGATTTGGCAGTGCGAGTAATGGCTGTCAGCAATGCCTCGGTGTGTCCCTGATAGGAAGCAGCAAGAAAAAAACGGGGGCGGGAGCTTCGGAAGGTCTGTCACTCACTCTGCTCGACCGGCAAGGGGACAGCCACTGCCATGAAACCTCAACCCACTGTCCTTCTAACTCATAGCATTCATCATTCTGTTCAATGAGTAGTAATTGACCTGTTTTTGTACCATTTAGATTTTACAATGTCAGGTGAACACTGCCTGACTTAATAGTTACAAGTTATTATTTTGGATGCTGTGTTCCAGTTGCTGTGGGCGTCTGGAAGCTTATTTCTACCAGCTCAAATGTTTGACTAGTTCTGACTTGTGTGATAGGATGTGAACATGTCTGTCTGCTCAGTGCCTGTTTTGCAGAATATTAAGCCAGGTGTTGTGGAAAGTAAGAAAGAGAGCAAAAGATAGTGTTCCTCCATCAGAGTCTTTACTGCTTTGAAAGGAAAGCACAGAATAAAAAAAAAAAAAGTCTATCATTGCAAAAATAGGAATCTGTACATACTTGATTATGTGTGTGTAGAGTGTGGGTGTAGGTGTGTGTTTAAGGAATTCTAGAGAGACAGCTGTGCCTGAATAGCTGCTGAAAATACACAGCATCAAGTGCTCCTTCATGCTACTGAGTGTGGGCTTCCATGGAAGCAGTAACTGTACAAGGACTACAAGCTTGACAGAGAAGTGGGATCCAAGGACGTTGAGGTGCAGTTGTGATGATTAAATTGCAAATCTCCCTCCATTTCCCACCAGATAACAGTGTAAAATAACATTCCAGACCGTAAAGGACAAATACGTTAGCTTGACGAGGACTGTGTAGTTGGACCCAAGGATGTATGAAGAAGGGCAAGAGTGGGTGTCTTTGCTGCATTTCTGGAACTGGCAGCGCTAGGCTGGAGTTTGAAAAAAAGGAAAAACACATCTTGGCTTTTCTTTTTTTCTTTTTTTCCTTGTAATTCCAAGAGTGTGGTTAGACAAAGGGATTGATTTTTAGGTAGACTGGCTCTGGCAAGATTGTCATCTACGAGTTTAGGAATTTTAAAAACTCCGCATCTGCCATGTTATAGTTCATTCCATAGTAAATTTTAAGAGCTTGTTTCCAATTTTGGCTCTTTGGCTATCTCCTAGTTTGAAGGTAGCAAGGAGAAAACACATTGCCCCTAACCTAGTTCACTCCTATTTATTTCTGCGGTTCCACGTGTTAGTTTTTTGTGATCGTCTCATCTTAGCCACACTAGATCACATTGCCCCATTGTACCCTCTCCTGTCCACTTGTACTTTTCCCATTGACCATTTATGAAAGCTTGTTACTGTATATTTTTGTCATTAGCTTCATATCTCTCACCAGATAGGTGATATTTATTGCCCTCCCCCATTCTTTAAAAAAATTTTTTTGGGGGCACCTGGGTGGCTCAGTTGGTTGAGTGTCCGACTTCAGCTCAGGTCATGATTTCACAGTTCATGAGTTCGAGCCCCGTGTCAGGCTCTGTGCTGACAGCTTGCTCAGAGCCTGGAGCCTGCTTCGGATTCTGTGTCTCTCCCTTTCTCTGCCCCTCCCATGCTTACGCTCACTTGCTCTCTCTCTCTCTCTCTCTCTCTCACTCTCTCTCTCACTCTCTCTCTCTCTCTCTCAATAATAAATGCTAAGAAAAAAAATTAAAAAAAATAAATAAAATTTTTTTTAATGTTTATTTATTTTTGAGAGAGAGAGAGCATGCAAGCAGGGGAGGGGCAGAGTGAGAGGGACACAGAACCTGAAGCAGTTTCCAGGCTCTGAGCTGTCAGCACAGAGCCCGACGCGGGGCTTGAACCCACGAACTGTGAGATCATGACCTGAGCCGAAATCGGATGCTTAACCGACTGAGCCACCCAGGCGCTGCTCCCCCCTCATTCTTTATTGAGATATAATTGACATGTAACATTGTGTATGTTTAAGATGTGCAACGTGTTGATATTAATACATTTATATGCTGCACTGTGATTACCCCCGTAGCCTTAGGTACCATTGTCATCATGTCACATAATTGCCATTTCTTCTTTGCGGTGAGAACATTTAAAATCTAGCCTCAAAGCAGCTCTGAAGTATATCGTACAGTACTGTTGACCAGACTCGCAATGCTGTGCATTAGATCTCTAGAACATACACATCTTCTGGTCGCACGTTTGTGCCCTTTGACCAACATCCACCCAATCCCCCCTCCCCTCAGCCTCTGACAACTCCCATTTTACTCTGTTTCTACAAGTTCATCTTTTTTAGATTCCACATTTAAGTGAGATCCTGCAGTATTTGTCTTTCTCTGCTTTATCTCCCTCAGCAGAATGCCCTCAAGCTTCATCCGTGTTGTCACAAATGGCAGCATGGCCGCCTCTCTCATGGCTGAATAATATTCCGTCATGTGTATATATAAACACCTTTTTATCCGTGTATCCGTTGACAGTTTATTTCCATCTCTTGGCTATTATGAATAATGCTGGAGTATGGCAGTGGAAATCTCTCTCCAATATCCTGTTTTTATTTCCTTTGGGTAAATACTCAGAAGTGGGATCGCTGGATCTTAGGGTAGTTCTATTTTTAATTTTTTGAGGAAACTCCATACTGTTTTTGACAGTGGCTGCACCAAGTTACATTGCTACCAAGAGTGCACCAGGACTGCCTTTTCTCCACATCCTCACTGTATTTGTTATCTTTTGTCTTTTTTGATGATAGCCATCCTAACAGATGTGAGATGATCTCTCATTGTGGTTTTCCATTTGCATTTCCCTGATGATTAATGGTGTTGAGCACCTTTTCTTGTGCCTGTTGGCCATCGGGATGTCTTTTTTGGAAAAATGTCTATTCAAATCCTCCGCCCATTTTAAGTCCGATTGGCTGTTGTTTTGCTATTGGGTTCTTTACACATTTTGGGTATTAATCCCTTGTCAGATATATGACTTGCAAATATTTTCTGCCATTCTGTAGGTCACCTTTTCAATTTGTTGATTGCTTCTTTTGCTGTGTAGCAGCTTTTTGGTTTATTGTAGTCCCACTTGTTGATTTTTGCTTTTGTTGCCTGTGTTATTGCCATTTGAATCCATCTAAAATGACTCTATTTTGTTTGAGGTGGAAAATTTTCTATGTAAAATCTACACTTCCTAGGCTCCTATGCATCTATAGCTGTTCACGGGACATAATTCGGACCATTAAGATGTAGGTAAAATTATACAATGAGGATTTGAGGAGTGCTCTTTTTTATTTATTTACATGTTTATTTACTTTTGAGAGAGAGAGAGAGAGAGAGAGAGAGAGGGAGAGTGAGCACGGGAGGCAGAGAATCTGAAGCAGCCTCGGAGCTGCCAGCATGGAGCCCGACATGGGGCTCGAACCCACAAACCGTGAGATCGGGACCCGAGCCGAAGTTGGTCGCCCAAGTGACTGAGCTGCCCAGGTGCCCCAGGGAATGCTCTTTAAAATGGCAACAGACACCTTGGACATGGGTGGCTTTTGCCTGTTAGGCTCCCTCTTCTCCTGCTTCAGGCGCAGTTGCAACTCTGGAAGGGGAGCTGCCGCTTTGCAAGCATGAGGCAGCAATCCGCTTGGCGGATTTTCATGGCTTTTTTTTTTTCCAGTCTCTTCTGTAGTGGTACGCAAGGGTAAACAAAGAAGGGATGCTATGGACTATGTTGCCTAGAGAAAGCTGGGTTTTCCTAGACTGAGGAGCGATGTGAGGGAGTCCTCTCCCTTCCTGGGAACTCATGACTGAAGGAGTCAGTAGGGGAGAAGGCCGGGAGGGAGGGCAGCACCCCAATCCAGAAGGGGAAAGCGCTCGTTGAACGAGTTAAGCCAAAGGAAGTGGAGGGGAAGTTATGAGGGTCTGCGGTAAATCTAATGTTCCTGTTATGAAGTGTGGTTGAATCGGAGGAGAGAGGCTCCATGCGGTTAATACACTTATTATGTGCATTAAGCAGACCAGAGTGCATTAAATGTGGAGTGAATTGATTTTACACAACTGGCCACTGCCATCTTTTTAGAAAAATAATGACTAATGCAATCCTGCAAATGTGTTTCTCCGGAAAAGCTTTCGGGGAAGAGAGGCTTATTTTATCTAATCCCTTTCATCTGTGTTATAGATTACTTAGTGTGCTTATTTGACCTTGGGAACTATACTCCTGGCCATTAGGCAAAGGAAGGGTAGCCTAAAAAGGAAAATTACATTGAGCACTATCCACACAAAATCAGCCATTAAAGTCAACTTTTTCCGCCTGTCCTGAAATACAGAGTTCCCCTCCAATAGATGGAAAACTGCTTGTGGAAGGTGAGGTCTGCAGGCCAAAGCACAGTCTGTATCATGGAGCTCAAAACATGGCTTACTTTCTACTTCTCTGCGCCCCCCGCCCCCCATTCCTTCCTCCAGACAGATTGTCCCCAATGACTCCAACCGTGGACATCAGATTGTCCACACCAGGGAAAGGCCCAGACTTCCCACGAAGCAGGCCAAAGCCTCTCATTAGAGGCAAACTCTGGTCTCACTGCTCCAGAGCTTGTATCTGACCTCCTGAGTTTTGCACTGTTTCTCTATTTTCTCCCTTTGCTGGGCTATTGTTCGCCTTAGAATAGCGCTTGCCCCATATACCAGTACTATTTATATCCTCCCACTTCTTGCTGATTGACCTAGCTTTGGAATCCTTACTTGCCCTGATCTTGGATAGTTGTGTACGCTTCCTCACTGGCTCGTCTTGTGGCTTCTGATCCATTTCCTGCTCTGACTTCCAGTATTTGTTCAGTCGGCAAGTAACACCCCGTGTCTGCCTCCCCGTTTCCTTGGCCGGGCCCTTGTAACTCGTTGAGTTCTTTTGTAGGATTAAATGCAGAGAAGCAGAAAGATGAACTGCTTGGCAGGAAATTCATAAGAGCCCATAACCTGCACATGTCCCATACAGTAGAAGCCAGGCTTCCTGCCTTCCACTGTGTTTATAGAATCCCTTCCTTGGCCAGTCAGGAACTTGTTAATTGCTGGAATCTGATTTTATGACCAGGCTTAATTTCAGATGTCCACATTTTCAGCACTTAGCTAACAATTCTTTTTGTTTTCTTCTTCTTCTTTTTTTGTAACACTTTTATCTCAAAGGAACATCAAAGTCAACCCTTCATAAGAGAGCTTGTTCAGGCCAAATAAATGGTCAATGAAGAGTCAAGAGTCTATTGTCCAAAAATAAGGGAGAAATTTATGGCGCAAAACTATTTTCTCTTGCTTTTTTTACATTTTTAAAATTAAGACTTTGGGTTTGTTTTAGAGCAATATTAGTTTCACAGCAAAACGAGGGGAAAGTACAGAGGTTTGTTATAATTGATGAATCTACATCGACACATCATTGTCACCCAAAGTCCACACTTTACATTATGGTTCAGTCTTGGTGTTACACATCCAATGGGTTTGAAACAATGTATAATGACATGTATCAATCATTGTAATATCATAGAGAGTATTTTCCCTGCCCTAAAAATCCTCTGTGCCCCACTGATTCATTCCTTCCCTTGTAGCCCCTAGAAACCACTGATCATTTTACTGTCTGCACAGTTTTGCCTTTCCCAGAATGTCATAGAGTTGAAATAATATAGTACATAGCCTTTTCACATTGGCTTCTTTCACTTAGTAATATGCTGATAAGGCTTTTCGTGGCTTCATCGTTCATTCCTTTTTGGCACCAAATAATAGTGCATTATGTATCACTATTTATGGATCACAGTTTATGTATGCGTTTACCTATTGAAGGCCATCTTGCTTGCTTCCGAGTTTTGGCAACGATGAACACAGCTGCCATAAACATCCATGTACAGGTTTTCGTGTGGACGTAAGTTTTCAGCTCCTTTGGGTAAATACCAAGGAGCATGATTATTGGATCAGATGGTAACCGTATGTTTCGTTTGATAAGAAACTGCCAAACTGTGTTCCAAGGTGGCTGTGCTGTTCTTGCGTTCTTCCCACCAAGGAAGGAGAGTTGCTGTTACTCCATACCCTCACCAGGATTTAGTGTTACCACTCATCCTGTGTTTGGCTATTCTAATAGTTGTGTAGCGTCCTATATATTGTTTTGTTTTGCAGTTTATTTCCTATTGACAATGCTTCTGTTGTTCCTAGGGAACAGAAACTAGAGATTACGTGATGCTCTGTTGCTAGTTCAAATTCAAATCTGCCGGTCCTAATCCTTTCTCAAATGTTTAAATGAATAGAAATCGGCAGGGGCGCCTGGGTGGCGCAGTCGGTTAAGCGTCCGACTTCAGCCAGGTCACGATCTTGCGGTCTGTGAGTTCGAGCCCCGCGTCGGGCTCTGGGCTGATGGCTCGGAGCCTGGAGCCTGTTTCCGATTCTGTGTCTCCCTCTCTCTCTGCCCCTCCCCCGTTCATGCTCTGTCTCTCTCTGTCCCAAAAATAAATAAAAAACGTTGAAAAAAAAAATTTAGAAATCGGTAAAGCAGTACATGTAAAGCATTTGGGAAAGTGTCTGGTACAATATAAGCACTGTACAATTGTTTGGTATTATTTTAAGTAACAGTCCATCTGTATTCATGAGAACTGCTGGCCGCATGCACACCATTAGCCCATTTGCTAGCACAGGAATTTTGCTGAGTTGAACCTTTGTTGGCAGCTAGGCCCATCCACTCGTTGCTGAAAAGACACACATCAAAGATATTCAGTACCGGGGCACCTGACTGGCTCAGTTGGTAGAGCGTGTGGCTCTTGATCTTGGAGTTGTAGGTCCGATCCCCATGTTGGGGGTAGAGATTACTTAAAAATAAAATCTTTTTTTCCCCACTCCCCCCACCCCCACTAAAAATAAAACCTTAAAAAAGACTTTCAATACCAGAATTTCTCTCAGAAATGGACTGGAAGATGAAATACTTACAGATTCACTCAGCACCTGATCTTCTCCCTTTACCAGGGGATGCTCACTCATGGGTCATTCTGTGTTGTTCAGTCACCGCAGAGCTGGGCTGGGGCATGGCGCACCAGGCCTTCTCTGTCATGCTCAAGACATCATCAGCATCGTTATGTCTCTGAGAGCCCAGATCTAGATGTCTCCTTGGTCATCTCCCTTAGGACTCGGGCTCTCTCCTGTACTGATGCCTTTAATCATAGCGTTTGTTATAGTTTCTTCCAACCCAAGCAAGAGTTGAGCACCAACAATGTCTTTCTTCTTCTCTCGGTTCAGTCTTTCAGTAGGTTATTCAGTTCAAACTACTTATAAGACCAAATCAAAGTTGAGTAGGAGCCCCTGGGCTCTGGCCAGTGTGCAGCTGGCGGGATCACTCTGCCCCCCTCCCTCCCCTCCTTCCTCACCCACACTCACTGCTTTGATGCCACTATTGATGTGCCTTGAAGCTATCAGATCAAATTTAATCCTGTCCTTTATCCCTGTCGGAACTGGGAGTCACAAGAAGTTCAGACTCCCCCGAGTCATCCCTCATCTCCTGACTCTCCTCCTTACACGTGTCACATGTCATCTTATCAGTGAGTGTTCCTGGTGCTCACCTGCATTATTCTTCTAAATTACCATTGCCTGTCATTTCTCTCCTTGCTTATTGTCTGTGTCCTCCCGCTACAATATCACCGTCATGAAAGCATTAACTTTGCCTTGTTCTCCATGTCTTTCTAGTGGCAAAAACAGTGCCTGGCACATGGTAGGAACTTGAAAGACAAGTGTCAAGCAGCTCCCTACTGATAATGGGCACATGGCACTTGGGAATAGATGCTTATACTTCCTCATCCACCTACAGTAATTCTCCGTTTGTTCTTTTCAGCATCAGCTCCTTTAAATTGGTGTTCAGAGTCTCTGAGCTTAGGTCGCCTCTCCCATCCTAAGTCATAACTACAATGACCATACTCTTGAGGCTCCAGCCTCAGCCTGTGTTTTCCTGGCTAAGCAGTTGCTGAAGAGATGCCCACTCTCTTTTTTTTTTCCTTTATGCTTTTTTTTGGGAGGGCAGTGGTGGAAAGGGTAGGGCTAGAAGATGGCTTTCTGTTGAAAGTCACACAACTACAGTCCAGCCATAAGGTTTCGCCAGCTTCTGAAGCTCTTTCCTCTCCTTGTTTCTTTGTACTAATACAGACTGATCCAAACACCACTTGGCAGTATTCCCTGCCATTTTCTTTCTCCTGCCATTTCTTTGATCAGTAATCTATACTCTAGCTAAGCTCTGAAAGATTGTCTTTTTTTTCAGTCCTCACTGTGAAGGTTGAATTATAGCTATCATTTATTTATTGCCTGCAATACATTTAGCTATGTGTGCATTTATAGGTGTGTATTTGCATGTATGAATGTGTATGTGCATATACATGCATACACACACACACACACACACACGCATACCACTTTATAGATGAGGAAACTGAAGTTCAGAGAGGTTAGATAATGTCTTCAAGATCACTCAGAAGGTGAAGTAAACTTCTTAAAAGAATACACCCTTCATCAACTCTCTTAATTCCAGTATAATTAACATGCAGTGTTATATTAGTTTCCGGTGTACATTATACTGGTTCAACAATTCTATATGTTACTCAGTGCTCATCATGATGAGTGTACTCATCATCCCCTTCACCTGTTTTGCCTCCCCCCCTCCCATAACTATCAGTTTCTTCTCTATAGTTAAGATAAAATCACTCTTAAAAGATTGCCAAATCTTGTCAGTCTCTGTTAATTTAAAATTTTCACTATGAAACATTTCAAACATATAGGCAAAAACAGAAAATAATATCAGGAATACTCCTGTTTTATCCTATATTTAATTCAAACTTTTAAAAGGAATAATACATTACAGATAAGCTGATGTCTATTATATACTTGTCCCTGATCACATGCCTCCACTTCCTCCCAGGTGTAACTGCTTTCATGAATTTAAAAAAATAATTCCTATCCTTGCTTTTACATTATTCCTATATACAAATGGGTCTATTAAAAAATACTTAGATTTGTATTTTAACTTTTAAATGTTACCTGTCTTTGTAACAATTGCTTTTACTTAGCTCAACATTATGTTTTTGGAATTTTTCCATGTCGATGGGAGTGTCTTTCTCTTTCATCCATTTTAACTGCTCAGAGTATTCCATTGCATGAATGTGCCATAATTTATTTACCTGGCCTCCTGTTGATGTAGAAGTAGACTGTTTCCATATTTTGACTTAAAAAAAATGATGATGTCACTTTTCAGTCTTCATCTTATTCTCCCTCTCAGCAACATGTACCATAGTTAGCCATCTTTATTCTTCTACGCTTTTCTCTCTTGGTTCTGCAACACCAAGAATCTTTATTTTTCTCCATTTCTGCTCATGACTCCTTCTCGGTTTTCCTTCCCTTCCTGCCCTCTTCCATTTAACCTGAAATTTGGGGAGTTCCCTAAAAGTTGGTATTGGACCCTTTACTCTTCTCTCTCCCTCCCACCTCCTTCCTAGATGGTGTCATCTATTTTAGGACTTCAAACACTCACAGTGCTGTCTCCTGCCCACATCTCCCCTCTGAGCTCCAGGCATGAATCATGACAATTGTCTATTTGACACCTTTTCTTGGATATCTTCAGAGGCCACTCAAGTTGACACTTAAGACACCTTGAGAGAGAGAGAGACAGAGACTCTTTATTTTTTCTATCTAATCCTGTGGTAAAGCATTTCTACTATAGTTCTCAATGATCCACCTCCTGGTATTCACATTTTCGTGTAATCCCTCCCCTGAGTGTGGGCTGGAACTAGTGACTGCTTCTAATGGATAGAGGAGAGCAGTAGCCACGGGCTGTCACTTCCAAGAGTAGGTTAGAAAAGACTGCTGTTTTGGGGTGCCTGGGTGGCTCAGTCAGGTAAGCGCCTGACTCTTGGTTTTGGCTCAGGTCATGATCTCATGGTTTGCGAGTTCGAGCCCTGCTTTGGGCTCTGCACCGGCAGTGTGGAGCCTGCTTGGGATTCTCTCTTTCTCCCTCTCTCTCTGCCCCTCCCCTACTTGTGCTCTCTCTGTCTCAAAATAAATACATTTAAAAAAAGACTGCTATCTTGCTTGTATTCTCTCTAGCTCTCTTTAAGTTCTCACCCTGATGAAGACATTTGTCATGTTGTGAGCTGCTCAGGAGAGAGACCTACATGACAAGAAACTGAGAGGTGTCTCTGCCTAACACAAATGAAGAATTGCATTCTATCAACAACTCCATGAGTGTGAACTTGGAGGGTGTCCCTGCTGCAGTTGAGCCTTGTGATGGCTGCAGCCCCTGCTGATGCATGGACTGCACTCTTATGAGGCTCTGAGACCAAGGATCCAGCCAAGCCTCACTGGGATGCCTGACCCACAGAAACTATGAGACAATAAACACTTGTTGCTCTAAGCTGCTAAGCATTGAAGTAATTTGTTACACGGTGTTAGATAACTAATACAAATCCTCTTCACCTCCCATTGGTCCCCATATCAATAAACCATCCACTTGGTAACTCAGGTTGTAAACTAGCTTCTTCTTTGACTCATTCCTCTTCCTCATCCTCTAGAGCAATCCATTTGTTAGTGCTATAGTGTCTGTCTTCAAAACCTACCATAAATACCTCTACTTATTTCTTTATTGATAGACACTAGGCCAAGTCATCATCATTTCTTATTTTGAGGAACAAAGAAGAGGTCTTTGAACAAGCTCCTTAGGGGATATTAAGGTCATTTTATCCTCCTGCCCTTTTATCTTGTTGATTTATATGTTTGCCTATTTAATAGATTTTTATTACTGACCTTCTTTTAAGTTCTAGGGATGGTGATCAAAACCTAACATGGTCCCAGAGTCCTAGAGTTTGCAGTAAAACAAGGGGGACACATCTTATAAAATTAACAGAGAATGTGAAAATTCTCTGAAGAAGAGATATCTGGCCCTGTGAGAATAAGACCCCAGTGTACTTAGGATTTCTCAAGAAGTTGATATGGTGGATCATTCTCGATCAGAGGGGCTTCCAAACTTGTTTGTTTGAGGCAGAACTGCAGAAAATGTTGGTTGGTAAAGCTATGCATGTACCATTATGTTCTATCATCTGACGAGTTATTCTCTTTCTTAATTCTCCTTCCCATAGATGAATCTCTAGGGACACGGCCTTAAATACCAGGAACTATGGTTGGGTGCGCTTCCCCACCTCTACCTTCAAAGAGTTTGGGCAAATTGGCAAGGTTGCATGATACCTAAGGAAAAAAGGCCTAAAGTTGTTCCTATAATACACAATGAGTGAGCGTTCCAATACAAGCATGTAATGGTGTAGGATATCTCTTTAAATGATTACATCTTTTTTTTTTTCCTTTAGAATCATAAGAAGTCTTAGACTTGAAATGGGGACTTGATTGGTCATTGGGTTGACTCTCCTGTGTTATGTAGGAATTTCCCTACAGTCTTCATAACTGGTGATCTTCCAACCGCTGCATAATCATTTCTAGTAATTGGCAACTCATTGTCACACAAAACATCCCATTTAATTGTTACAAAGGTGAAATTGTTGTAACTTCTTAGATTAATTAGAATTTTCTTTGATTTATGTCTGTGGGGCCTGTTTACTTTGAGCAAAGCTGAATAATTCTAACCTAGGGTCCATTGCGACTCTGTAGATTTATATCAAAAAGCTTCAACCCCTCATGACTAAGTCTTTTTAGGTGGCTTATTATTTCTGGGTCTCCAAAGTTAACTCCGTGTGTCCTTGCATCAGTTCAATGGATTCTGTATAGCAAGAGACAACCTTAGAACTTGAATTGTGTGAAACTATAATTTCCTCAATCACATAGATATTGGATGCAGTCATCTCATGTGAGTCAGCAATATATGTGAGGAAAACTAGAATCAGCCTGCAACAATTCCTTCCCATTCCATGGAGGGTGACAGAATGAGCAGCAGAAGTCAACACTCATTCCTCAGTCCTTGCTTTCTGAAAACAAATTTGCCTGGGGCACGAATAAGATAAGAGTAAATAAGTATGAAAGATAGTCCTAATTAAAAAAAAAAAAGTCAAACAGAAATATCTCAGCTCTTGCTTCCTGTAAATTGGATTTTGTGATGCATTTATAGATTTCTAATGCAATATTTTGAACTAAATTGTACCTTCTTTTTCTAGTCAAAAGTAAAGCTAATATCTGGGATACATTACCTGTGCAGATAAAGTTATTGCTGATAAGTGGTCAGTGTAGTCTTAACTGCATGAGAATCATCTGCTTATAAACTATTACATCTTTTTCTATTGTTGGTGTTTAAATATTGCCCATGCCTTTGAGGCTTCCATAAGACAGAAGAAGCAAGTTAATTAAATATGTCACTGGTCTCCTTCTGTTGCCAACCACTGGATTTCATATTTCAACATTAAGGTTGCATTAGTTTTCAATTACTGCGTAGCAAATTGCCACAAACTTAGTGGCTTAAAAAGCATCCAGTTTATATGAGTCAGGAGTCTATGCATAGCTTCACTGGGCTCTGTGCTCAGTGTCTCACAAATTCGAAAGCAAAATGTTGAGTGGGCCGTGTTCCTTTCCAGAGCTCAGTGTCCACTTCCAAGTTCATGTGGTTGTTGATGCAGTTCAGTTTCTTGCAGGTGTATGACTGGCATCCCCACTTGCTCTTGGCTGTCAGCCAAGGGCTGCAACAGCTTCTAGAGATCCCTGCAGTTCCTTGCCACTTGACTTTCTCACAATATGACAACTTTAGACATCTTCAGAGCCAGCAGGAGAATCTCTCTGATCTCTAAAGCCTCTTTTAAAGGGCTCACCTCTTTAGGTCAGAACCACCCAGGACAATCTCTCTTTTGATTAATTCAGTGTCAGATGATCAGAGATTTAATTATATCTGCAAAACCCCTCTACCCTTGACATATAATGTAACCTAATCATGGGAGTGACAGTCTCATGATATTCACAGGTGATGTCCACATCTAAAGGGAGGGGACTACATAGGGCATGCACACTAGGGCAGTGGAAATCTTGGGGATCATGTTAGAATTCAGCCTACTACATTCCATTTGCTTATTGCTGATCCTACTGTCTCTGAGCCTCACTTTTATCATCTATCAGGTGAGAATTGTTAGGCTTTAGGACCTCACTCCTAGCAGCAACTCTGTGTTTCTCTTTATACTATTGTGGTAAAGATAGAAACTAGTTTGGCTTATCGAATCATAAGAAACTTCCCAGACTTCTTGAGGTACACTGGCATTTTGGAAGGAGAAGGAGAATATTATGTCTTCTAGATCATCTCAAAAGAACAGGCTTTCCAGAAAAGTTAATATCTACATTGTCGCATCTTTCATAGTCCTCTTCCAGTTCAGTGCCACTGCCATTAGCACAATACCCCATGATATGTCAGAGTGACATCCACAAACAGGATGGCAGAGTAAACCTCCAGATGAGACCTTTTCCCCCAGTGGGATCTGTTGGTGTTTGGATTCCTTTCTAGTTCTTTGAGGTGTCTTGACTATGATCATCATCATGGAAAGTGTCATCTTGAACTACTTAGTGAGGCCTTATTTCTTGACAGTTGAAATTTCTGCAAATCCAGCATCAATTGGTGAGATACGCAATGAACATGGCATATATTCTCTGTGGCAAATCTGGGAAGCACAAGCATCTGACCATTGCTTAGTTCCACAAGGAATGCAGACCATTCGAAGACAAATGGACGGGACGATTGTTAGAGAAGGCACTATCCTTGAGCACTAATATGGAGGAAAAAGGAAACCAAAAATCAAGTTAGAGCCAGCCATTGACTCACTAGAGATAAGGAAAGACAGAATGTTAGTTGAAACAAAGCAAAAGGGTGAGAAATCCAGCTATGCTTTGATAATAGACATTTTTCCCTTCAGCTGAGTGCCCAGTAGGACCCCAAATCGAACTGAGCATTTCCTTTTCGAAGATTCTCTACCAGATGCCAGTAAATACCTCTATAAATGAGTTTGGGTGAGGAACACTGATAATGTTTGTAAAATACCTACCCTAATGCTGGCAGATAACGAATGCACATAGCAAAGGCTAACCTGTAGCAGTTGTAGAAGAAATGGTACGAGGAGTTGACGACACCAGTGTTCACAGTAATCATGGGAGGACTGCAGAGAGGAGGAGTGAATACAGCAAAGTGTGTTTCAACATGCCTTGTCAGTTTTCAGTAACAGGAGTGGTTGTGCTTTCCCCCCGGGAGTTCAGTCTTCTGGTAGAAAGTGTAGAGAATAGAAACCTGTACCGTCTGTGTCCACATGATGACTGCTATTCAGAGGAAAGAATTCTTTATTAAGATCTTTTGAAATTAAGTCTGTAAGAGCTATTTGGCAGGTTAAGAAGAAATGTGGAGGAATAGAGGAATGTCAAGAACCGAAGCTCAAAATGTTGAAGAAGATCATGTCCATTGTGGTGAATTTCCCATGAGGCCAGCGGCAAGTGGAAGCGATCAGTGGACAGGAGGAAATGGAAGGGTAACAGCTGAGGAGTCATTTGCTTTCAATTGCTGTAGGCCACTGGTTTTCAACCAGCAGTGGTTGTACGCATCAGGTGCCATTCAGCCATGTTTGGAGACGTTTTCAGTTGTCACAACTGGGTGAGGGGGTTAGGGGTGGGGGAGGAAAGGTGGCACTAGCATCTGGTGGGCAGAGGCCAGGCATGATGCTAAATATCCTACAATGCACAGCACTCTAGAGCAAAGAACTATGTGGCCCTAAAGGTCAATTGTGCCAATGCGTGAAACCCTGCTCTAGGGACTTTAATTCTATTATTGGCCACCACTAAAAATAAACATACAAAATGTAGCACCACATTTATGATTGTATTTTGTACGTATGTATGTAATCTCTACACCAAATGTGGGGCTCAAACTCATGACCCTGAGATGAAGAGCCACATGATCCTCTCACTGAGCCAGCCAGGCGCCCCCATGACATTTATGATTTTAAAAAAGGTAATGTTGGGGCACCTGGGTGGCTCAGTCACTTAAGTGTCTGACTTCGACTCAGGTCATGATCTCACGGTTCATGAGCTCGAGCCCCGCGTCAGGCTCTGTGCTGACAGCTCGGAGCCTGGAGCCTGCTTCAGATTCTGTGTCTCCCTCTCTCTCTCTGCCCCTCCCCTACTCATGCTCGCTCTGTCTGTCTGTCTCTTTCAAAAATAAGCAAACATTAAAAAATAAAAAAAGATATTGTTCATGCCCAACATGAAGCATTTAATGTTAATTTCCTTGCTGATCAAAAAGAATACCCTTTGCTGAGGAATGTTCATACATTTCCTGTTTAATAAGATCCACGTAACAGATCTTCTTTCCCCTTTTGCCTTTAGTAGCCAGGAACTTCAGGGCAAAACTTGAAACTCAATTGTGCTTTTTGCGCATTTGAACATGATAGCTAGAATAGTTTGTATCTGTATTTTCTTACATTTCCATTGAATTACTATTTATATAATATTAATATATGTGAATATTATACAGATATTATCTATTCACATATAATACCTGTTATATGATTTTCTCATAATCAGAAAGAACCTCTCTTGCTTTATAGAGTTTCTCCTCATTGTTAACACGAACTACCTGAATTACTTCTACGTAGGTTGTTACTGTGGGTCCCTTCCAAGCAATGTACATTCATGCAATTTTGTGCATTAAATGCATTCTTGGAATGTCTTGGAATACATCCTTGCATCTCTCACAGTGCTGCTGTGAGAACTACAAGAGAGGTATGACCAGAGAAACATGAAGGATTGCCAGTCAAGGGAATTCTAAAGCCCCGTTAAGGCTGGCTGCCTTCAACGTGATGCCACAAATCCATTCTGTTTTAGATTCTCTGTAGCACTTGTCAGCATCTTAGTGAAGGCAGTGTCAGTGTGAAGAGTTTTGTCTACTAGGGCCACGGTTTGGCTAACTCGATCTCAGAAAAGGGGAGTGAAGAAAGGGTGTTGTGGAATAAGTGTCCATAAAACTAAATGAAATGGAGAAGGAAGTGAAGATGGGTTGGGGGGTGGCAGATAAGGAGAAAACAGTAGAATGACTAAGGAAACCAAGGTCCCCTCTAAGTGAAAGGATAGATAGCTACATGAAAAAACTGGAGGCGGGGGAAGTCATGGTACGGGGTGGGGGGGCTATCCGAGTTTGAGATTTCGGACACGGAGGTGTTGTGAATGAAGACAAAATAAAAATAAAAATGGGAGAAGGCAGAGGTGAAGCAAAGATGAAGGTAGTTGCAGGTGAGCAAGTCAAGGGCGTGAGAGACAAGGTTGTTGGGCGCGATACCCAAATTAATGTGGACTCGAGAGGTAGTCATTGTGGATTTTGAAAGGAGAAACACCTTCATGAAATATGGAGAGAGATTTAAAGGTAATGGCAAGGAGGATGCGAGAGGAAGGTGGTGCTGAGTGTCATCCACAGATGAGGTACTTTAACCAGGGATACAGGATCCGTGACTTCCAGAAGTAGGCTTGTAGCATGACGCGGCCCTGGATCTGTTTCTCTACCACGCTGAGATGTGGAGACTATGCAGATTTCGCTTGACGGACTTGGAGGGAACACATGGAGAAGAAGAAAAAATCAGCCATCATTTCACGGTCCTGGGCAATCACTGTTAACACCTTTTAAGGAGATCGCACTAGAGACGGTGTAAGAATTAGCCATAGTGTTTTGGTGTGCCAGGCTGGCTCAGTCAGTAGGGAGTGTGATTCTTGATCTCGGGGTTGTGAATTTGAGCCCCACGTCAGGTGTAGAGATTACTTAAAAGTAAAATTAAAAAAAAAACACTGGTCAGAGTGGGGAGACACAACTCAGACAAAAAGGTAATGAAGTCTTTGATCTAGGGCCGTGGTTGTTGGGAGAGACAGATGGATACAAGCAAGATCAGAAAAGTTAATTTTCCTGCACTTCGATGCCAATTTCTGAACATTGTGTTCACATGGGCCAGAAATTCTTTCCGTATTCCTCTTGCTTATCCTTCATTCTGAGCTCCAGTCCATCTAGCTCTTGCCTCCTGCTGCTGCTTTCCATTGAGAGTTGATTTAGCTGAAAACATTTTCATCCGGTTCATAATCCTCTTTTACACGAAGCTTCCGGGGAAGTCAGTATCTTTACCAGAGTTTATTTAGCACTTGCTTATAGAGCACCGATTATAATACAGCTGGACCATTTGCCTCCACCCTTTCTGGTTCTTTCACTGGGAAGGTCCACTCTGTCGCCATCCCTGTAGTTTATTCACGAATTGGATTAGATGTACTTATATAACAGCATGGAGGCATCACTTGAAGGGAATTCCACTGTGGTTAACTGATTTGTCGCTCTGCCAGAACCACAGTGTGTACGCACACACATGCGTGCGTGCGCACAACTGAGAAAAGCAGCCCGTGTTTGAGTGTTTGCTATAACCGTGTGTTCCGGTAGCTTCGGCATCACTGTAAAGAGGATGCGGTGGGGAGTCACCAAGCTGGCAGTGGTCCCTCTACTTCACTCCATGAAGTCAACATGGAGAGCAGTCAGTCTCTTGAGAGTTTATGCCTGGTTCCTAGGATCATTAAAATTCTGTTCTGTTCAGTGTCACTTCATTTGTACCATCAAAATCTTCATTTTCAGACAAAGCAGTGAAAAGTCTTTAATAAATAGATTTTTACTTGGCATCAAGTCTAAGTTGGAGGTTTCTTTCATGTGGGAAATAACAATGTAATTGTGTTTTGGGGGGCATTTCCCCCTCTTTGGCTAACATTTGTAAGTGCTTTAGGGCTTCCAAAGCCCTTCAGTGCACAAGATGTTTTCTTTCTTTATACAGCCCCACAGAGGTAGTCCTGTGAGCCCTGATTTAAAGATGAGTAACTGGATTTTCAGAAAGGAAAAGTGGATTACCAAAAGCGAGCTTTGAGTAATGGATTTAAGGTAAAAACACCGTTTGTTGTAAACTCTAGGGACCTCTCACTTGTAACATGCTCACCTTCAGCATGTGGAGTTTCTAGTGTGCTACCAGTTCGTATTGTGATAAAGTGTCTTCAACTTGGTCTCAAACTATATTTCAAGGTTAACACTTTATAAATGGAACTAAATCATTGGAGCTTAGGCCAGGGGCTGAAGGTTTATTTATTGATCTAGTCGGGCCTCTTGGGCTTCTCGATATTTGGTGAGGTGGTACATTTGTCAGTACATTGGAAAAGCATTTTGTTTCTTCCAGAATGAGCAGCACTGCTCTTGAATTTTAAACAGAAGAAATGACTGTCCAACAGGGCTTATGGGCACGAAGCATGAACAACAAGCCTCACATTGGTACGGGAAGAAAATTGGCAATTTCTCTAGACCTCTTCTATCAACATATACTTAAATCTATGCCTTAAAAATCATAGAAATGTTACTGGGGCGCCTGGGTGGTTCAGTCAGTCAGGCGTCCGACTTCGGCTCAGGTCATGTTCTCACGGTTTGTGGTTCGAGCTCCGCGTCCGGCTCTGTGCTGACAGCTCAGAGCCTGGAGCCTGCTTCAGATTCTGTGTCTTCCTCTCTTTGGCCCTCCGCTGCTCATGCTCCGTCTCACTCTCTCTCTCAAAAATAAATAAACATTAAAAAACAAAAAATAAATCATAGAAATGTTATGATAGTAAGTAAACAGATTTTTCAGTCCTAAAACTATATCAGGTGAGGTTATTAGTGGTTCATTGTGTTTATTTTCAAAGATACACTTTATAATGTCATAACATTTTAATATTACCATATATATAGGGGCTCTTAGATGGCTCGGTTGGTTGAGCGTCTGACTTCGGCTTGGGTCATGATCTCACGGTTCGTGGGTTTGAGCCCCGCTTCGGGCTCTGTGTTGACAGCTCGAAGCCTGGAATCTGCTTCGGGTTCCGTGTCTCCCTCTGTCTCTGCCCTTCCCCCACTCACGCTCTGTCTCTCTCAAAAAGAAATATTTAAAAAAAGAAGCGTTAATATTATGATATATATAATAGAACTAAATTGTGAATTATCATAGTATTTCTACATGGATTACTTATCAACTACAAAGGGTGAAAGATCCCTTTAACATAGAGAAATCTGACAAACACCACCTACACCAAATGATCTGAGTTCACAACTTCCAATACCAGGACAAATGATCATCATGTGCGTCCTGATGTGATGTGGGGTGAAGGACACAATATCACGACTTTAGGTACCTGCCTAAAATGCTTAACTGCAATCTAATCATGAGAAACATCGGACAAACCCAGACTGAGGGGCATTTTCAAAAAAAAAAACAAAAACACTGGCCTCTCCTCTTCAAAATGGAAATATCATGAAAGATAAAGGCAGAGGAACTGTTCCAGATTGAAGGAGTCTGAAGAGGTGTGACAACTAAATGCAATGAGTTTCATCTGGCTCAGAAAAACAAAACTGCTATAAAGGATATTATTAGGAGAATTTGCAAAATAAAAAGTTGAGCCAGGAAAAATAGCAGTATCTTTACAAATAATTGAGAACGTTTTGACATTTCTTTAGAAATAATATGAATTGATTTGAACATTATTTTGAAAGCAATCTAGAGCTAAGAAATGAACAGCTTGCAGAGAGGCCTCTGAGTTTGCTTCATGATTTCAAAATGCAATAAAATAAGAGATTCTGCCTATTTCAAATGAAACAAATTTATTACAGAACCTTGTTTCAGCTCAGGCATTACCTTAGATCAATTTTACTTGAATGGAATTTTAAGATTTGGGTAGGGTTTCTTTATTTTCATTTGCTTATCTGTTTTCATCTTTACGTGAGTCATTTGAGAGGTATTTTGATCTTTATACATGATCCCTTTTAAAAACTGTTGATCTGTTCACTGGTTTTGGCAGTACAGTTATATGCGGAGATTCTAGAACAGCCATCCGGACGCCATTGGCACAGTAGTGTGGGGAATTAGATTAATTCATACAGTCTTCCGTGTTCCTATTTCACCATTTAATATTCCTCCTTCACACTGGGAAGAGTTTCTGATTTTGGCAAAGTATCTTAGAAACCTTTATCTGTCCATTTGTTATACAGATATTGATCAAACTGCTATGAGATTATGGCCCTTTGCTGGAAAGCGGAACCCTACAGGTGAATTAGAACATGTCTGGGCACCTGGGTGGCTGAGGCGATTAAGCGTTTGACTCTTGGTTTTCCTTCAGGTCATGATCTCATGGTTTCATGAGTTCGAGGCCCACGTCGGGCTCCGTACTGATGGCGCGGAGACTGCTTGAGATTCTCTGTCTCCCTCTCTCTCTGCCCCTCCCCCACTCCCTGTCTCGGTCTCTCTCAACATAAATCAATAAACTAAAAAAAAAAAAAAAACACAAAAAAAACCGAATCACACAGGCAATGCATTGACTTGTGGACCTTCTAGGTAGTTTTCCAGTGTTCTCAGTTGGATTATAGATAAATCTTTAGAGTTTTTAGCATGAGAGGATGAGGAAACCTACCTCTTTTTTTTCTTTTTTTTAGTTTTTGTTTATTTAAGTAATCTCCGTACTCAACATGGGGCTTGAACCCGTGACCCCAAGATCAAGAGTTGCAAGTTTCTGTGACTGAGCCAGCCAGGCGCTCTGGATGAGACGTACTTCTAAACCTCTATTTTCTCATGAGGATTATACTTAACAATCCTCTTTTTTTCCCTTTTGTACCTATTCATTTAAGGTGCATTTCAACAAATGTATACATTCACGTAACCACCGTCACAACCAAGATGTAATAGAACATTTCCATCATGCCCAAAAGTTCCCTCTCATTCTTTTACACCTATCCCCTCTTCCCCTCACCCCTGGCCCCTGTTCTGATTTCTGTCCTTATTGTTTTGCACATCGTAGGGTGTGATATAAATGGAAACACACAGTGTGTAAATTTTTGGGGCAGGCTTGTCTAACTTAGCGTAGGATTTTTGAGATTCATCCGTGATTGTGTATCAGTAGATTGTTCCTTTTATTGCTAAATAGTATCTCATTGCATGGATGTACTATTTCTTTATCCATTCAAAGATCGATGGTATGTTTGCTTTTCCGGTTTTTGGTTATGAATAAACTTAGGAACATTTATATGCCAGTCTTTTTTAACATATGATTTCATCTCTCTTGGGTAGTTACCTAGGAGTGGAATTTCTGGGATGTATATTAGATCTATATTTAAGTTTTTAATACATCTGAGATTGTTTTCCAAGGGGGCTGTACCACCTCACGTTCCCACTGACAATGTATGAGATTTCCAGTTATTCCGTATCTACCTTAGTACTTCATATTTTCAGTTCTTTTCACATTAACCATTCTAGGACGTGTGTAGGGGGGTAACATTGTGATCTTCATTTTCCATCCTCATATCCCTTTGTCAGCTCATTTACTTCAGTTGTAATAGTTCTTTATGTATTCAGCATCCAAACCCTTTAAGAGATAGGTGTCTTGAAACCATTTCCTCCCAGATCAGTGGAGTGCCTGTTCATTTTCTTACGAGTGTCTTTGGTAGAGTAGAAATTTGATGAAGTCCAACTTACCAACTTTTGTTATAGTTTGTGCTTTTTATGTCTACATCCAATAAATCATTGCCTAACTTGAGTTCACAAAGGTATTCTCCAATGTTTTCTCCTAGGCGACTTCGTTTCCACTCTTGTGTTTGGGTCTGTCATCAAAATGTCTTCTTGAGAATTTGTCTGTTTCATCGAATTTGCATAATATGTTGGTATGAATCTGTTCATAATGCTTTCCTGTAATCCACTTAACTTCCCTAGAGTTGGTAGTGATATCTGTTCATTCGTGAGTTTGGTCATTTATTTCTTCTTTTTTGGCACAGGTTGAGTAGAAACTTGTCAATTTTAGTGATTGATTTTCTTTATTGTTTTTCTGTTTGCCATATGATTGATTTCCCCTATAAACTTTATGATTTTTTTCCTGCTGGCTTTGGATCGAATTTCTCTATTTTTCCCTAATTTCTCAAGGTGGAAACATTATTGGTTTGACACCTTTCTTTTTTTCTAATATAGGTCTTTAGAACTGTAACCCTAAGTACTACATTAGCTACATCTAATACATTTTAATATATGTGATTTTATCTTAATTCAGTTCAAATACTTGATAATACCCTTTGTGATTTTTGTCTTTGCCTATATGTATAGAATTTTTAAAAGCATTATTTAATTTCCAAATAATTAGTGATTTCCTAAATTCTATTGTGTTGTTGTTTTCTAACTTAATTCCATTGTGGTTGGAAAACATACTTTAAATCATCTCATAAGTCTAAATTCACTGAGTGTTTTTTTTTTTTTTTTTTGTGGTCTAGGACAAGGTCTATTCAGAGGAACATTTCATGCATGCTTGGGAAATGTGTATTCTGCTTTTGAGTGGAGTGTTCTATAAATGTTAATTAGGTGTGTGTGGTCTTTGTCATTGCTCTTTCTGCGTGTTTTTTTCCCCTCTAATTGTAATTTTGATCCTGGATATATCGATGCCACAGCTCTGTCTGCATAGCTGAACAGTCAGGCAATGATTGGGCAAAGCTTGTGCTCAAACACCTCAGGCTGCCCATGAATGTGTGTGTGGGCTGGGAGCACATTCAAAGTTCAGGCAATTTGAAAGTCTGCCTTTGCTTTTACTTTCCACAGGGCCCTTTTGGCTCTCCTTGCCCATACACATCATTTTCCCAGTCAGCCAGGGATGTGTGGAGAGCCTCTCTTGCACTTCTGAGGCGATCTCATTTCCAGGAGTACCTCCTTGTTGACATTTCTGCCTGGCTATCCGTTTGCCCTGGAATGGGGACACTGGCGGGGGTATGGGATTTCTCCTTTGGTTTCCTACTGACCGCTGCTACTCTTACTGACAACACTGCTGGGAATAGATGTTCAGCTCACCTCCAGATCACGTCCTGGCTCTCAGGCAGTGAGGTGGCTGCTTTTCAATCCAGCGGCACACCTGTACGACGACCATTCTCGTCTACTGAACCAGGCAGGGGAGATGGGAGCGCCCGGGGCCAGCAGGCCACAGACTCTCAAAGCTCCAGCCTGTACTGGGAGCTTGTCATCAGTCAGGGCTGCTCTCTTTATCATTTGCCTTTGCTCAGTTTTTGGAGCTCTGATAATGGTTGTTTGTGACCATTTAAAAAAACATATTTTTTAATACTTATTTATTTTTGAGAGAGAGAGAGACAGACAGACAGACAGACAGCACGCCAGCAGGGGAGGGGCAGGGAGAGAGAGACACACAGAATCCGAACCGAAGCAGGCTCTAGGCTGTGGGATGTCAGCACAGAGCCCGATGCGGGGCTTGATCTCATGAACCATTGAGATCACGACCTGAGCCGAAGTCAGAGTCTTAACTGACACAGCCACCCAGGCGCCCCTGTTCATGACCATTTTATGCAGCTTTCTAGGTGTTTGTGGAGGAGAGAATTTGCCACAATCTCTACTCTGTCATAGATGGAAGTTCTGCCAATATATGGGTTTTCAAAGAAAAATGTATGGCTTTTTTTGTGGTGAAGGAAATGATATATGGCTAATTTAGTGAGGTAATGATGAAAACCAATAAATCAGACAAGAAGATAATTGGAATTGATAAAAATGTAAATTAGAAAGTAAATTCAGCATCAAGTTCACGAAAAGTGGAAAGCTTCTGAAAGAACTGTCTGTGTTGATGTGTCATGAGGCTTGCTATCTGGAGAGAGGCGTTTATTAGAGATGCAGAAAAAAAATTTTAATTAAGTTAAAAATTTCACGTTAAAAGAGACCTTGAATACTTTGTAATGCAGTAACCCCCAAAACGGTGGGCCATGGATTTTTAGGGCCTTTGGGGCCTGTGAAATTGTTTAATCTGTAGCACAATTTAAAAAATACTAACGATTTAACACACTTTTCATAAAGCTAAGTCTATTTGATTTAAAGGACTGCTTTTTAACTAAAACAACATTGTTTTACCATGTTTGGTATAACGTGTCCTGTCTCTTTTATGAAATGGTGGTGATAGAGGAATGTATATATCCCATTGTTGTTTAGCAACATTAAAATCAATCTATTGCATGTTATTCCCTAGCACTTTGAAATTTTACTGCAAGTCCTGAGATGTTAAATTCTTTTCTCAATTTCACTCAGACGGTTTTTTAAAAGGAGAAAATAATATCTTATGATACTATAGTATGGTTTGTTCTTCATAAGAAAGGCTTTTATATAACTGACAGGAGAAATGAATTACTGCTTTCCCTTCTGTGTAATTTAGCTATTTGAGTTAATTTTTACCAATTTTCCGAATGATAAAATCTTATTTGGGCTTGGGACAAAATTCACCCACAGTTCTTAAGTCTTTCTTTGCTAAATCAATTTAGCAATGATTAGATGACTTTATAATCAGCAATCCAGAATCCTACTCATAGAATTTCATTAGGCTCTCATCACAACACTTGTATTCTGAAGATCCTGGGCTTTGCATGGGGATGCAAGAGATTTATATAGCACATCGTTCTTCTTGTGTTGTGTGATGAGCGACCAGCTCATTCTTACTCTTGCCACTTGGTCCTGTCTACTGGAAATGCATGAGCTGTGCTCTATGGAGACCACATTCATTTATGTAATAATCTTTGAATGAGCCATTCCCAGGTGTCGGCTTCACTGGTCTAGATACGAGAGAGAGGAACGTCAACAGGGAACACTCAAGCGAGAGAAAAGAGCAAGTTTGCAGTGCACTGCTAAGCGCTACAGGGAGTACGTACGAAGGATAAAGTGAGTGCAGATGACGGAAGCATTAATGCTGGCCAGTCCAGGCGAAGGGTCAGGCAGGAGGTGACCGATTTGAGCTGGATTTTGAACGATGAGGAGGGTTCTCTGTGCCACTCTCCTGGTGTCAGACACTGATCAAGTGACTTGAGCATTTCAGTTCCCAGTTTCCTAAGACCTAGCTCTAAAGTTCTGCTTTCCCAGGTCAGTGCAGACCTGGCCATCTTCTTTGATCAGTAAAGAGGGGGCTGTGGTCTCCTGTATGATGAGCTCTCTCACTTTGCTGTAAGTGGTACAATAAGAGCTTCCCTGGACTAGACTATCTGCTGGGAAGCTTGATATGAAAAGTATCCTTTTTTTCTTTTTTAGTTTGTTTGAGAGAGAGAGGGCACATGTGCACATGCAAGTAGGAGAGGTGCACAGAGAGAGAGAGAGAGAGAGAGAGAGAGAGAGAGAGAGAATCCCAAGCAGGCTCCACGCTCAGCAAGGAGCCCGATGTGGGGCTCACTCTCCCGAACCTGAGATCATGACCTGAGCTGAAATCAAGAGTCAGACGCTTAACCAACTGAACCATGCAGGTGCCCCCAAAAGTGTACTTTTTAAATTAGTGATTATTGATGCCTCTTAGTTTAATAGTAATAGCAAAGACAGACATTGTTCTCCATATAGTACAAAATATCCTACACCAGGGGTTGGCAAACTTTTGCCTGTGGGCTAATTCTGGTTGGCTGCCTGTTTTTAGACTGCCTAGAATTAGTAGTGCTTTTACATTTATAAATGTTGAGAAGGAAATAATATTTATTGACATTGGAAATTACACAAAAGTCAGATTTCAGTGTTCATTAATAAACTCTTCTTGGGATACAACTGTACTCATTTGATTATGAGTCTGAGTCCATGATGCTTTCGTCCACTCTATAACGGCCAAGCCAAGTAGTTGCAACAGAGACTATATGGTCCACGAGGCCTAAATCTGATACATGGTCCTTTATAGAAACATTTTGCCAACCTGTATTCTAAACACATAATAAGGAATCTTTTGAAGGCCTAGGTTGAAGCTTATTTGTCTCCACATATGTTTGGATTCCTACCATTCACCAAGGACATTTTTATTATTTCTTTCTTGGCTTGGGGTTTGCAAGGATGTTTTTTCTTCACTTCTAGGGGCATTATAAAGATGGAACCATTTTTAATTATGCTCTCTCTGGCTTAGAGAGTCTTACATCACATCAACATTGAACATATGAACCCCGAAGCCATGTGAGGGCTGGTCTGGGATTGCAAATTCGGAAGAAGCCTTCTCTTTGTTTTTCCCTGCAAGAGCCCATGTTGAGATGAACACGTTACCCTGTTTACTTTGAGGATTTTTTTGTTAGTCTTGTCTTCATTGCTCACGTCTATAACCCTTCAAGGGTCCTTGGCAAGAAGGAAATTAAACTCAGAATTGAGATTTAAGAAGTAAAAATATCACTAGAAAGGTGGGTAAACCTCAATACTATCACTGTATGAGACAATGTTAATGTATACATTTTAAGGGCAAATAAGTGAGGGGGAAATAAATTAATGGGTTACAGTGACACACAAAATGGATGGGGCATTTGCGGAGTCAAATTGCTCTAAGGTTCCTTTATTCTTGAGAAAGACATAGTAATGTTGAGTAATTTGTGACAAAATATGCTTTAAGTTAAAAACCACTGTTGGGGATAAAGGGGGTCCTGACACAGTGGGAGAAATCTACACATCAACCTAAAGATAGACACACTCTAAACTTTTTTTTTTTTTTTTGGTAAGTCAGCTCTGTGCTCAACGTGGAGCTTGAACTTGCAACCCTGAGATCAAGAGTCACATGCTTTACCTACTGAGCCAGCCAGGCGTCCCCATTCTAAACTTCTTTGATAAAGTAAGAACATAATCTTAAATGTATAAAAAGCAACTATTTACAGAATTGCAAGGAGAAACTAACAAATCCATAGTGGGAGATTTTAACACACAATTTAGTCTCAGTAAGTGGAACATTTACAACACATGACCAAGAAATAGGTCTCAGCAAATTTCCAAATATCGGTATCATACAGACCCAGTTCTTCAACTATGATGCAGTAAAGTTAACAACAAAAGGGGCACCTGGGTGGCTCAGTTGGTTAAGCTTCCGACTTTGGCTCAGGTAGTGATCCCAAGGTTTGTGAGTTTGAGCCCCACGTCGGGCTCTGTACTGACAGCTCAGAGCTTGGAGCCTGCTTCGGATTCTATGTCTCCCTCTCTTTCTGCCCCTTCCCTGCTTGTGCTCTCTCTCTTTCTAAAATAAATAAACCTTAAAATTTTTTTTTTAATGTGCAAAAAAAAAACAAACAAAAAACCCCCAAAAATACAACTGAAAAGTGCCTGTACACTTGGAAATTTAAAAGCACATTTTATTTTTATTCATTTATTTTTTTTAATTTTATTTTTAATTTTTTTTAAATTTACATCCAAATTAGTTAGCATATAGTGCAACAATGATTTCAGGAGTAGATTCCTTAGTGCCCCTTATCTATTTTAGCCCATTCCCCCTCCTGAAAAGCTCATTTTAAATTAACCCATGGGGGCACCTGGGTGGCTAAGTTGGTTTAGCATCCTACTCTTGATTTGGGCTTAGGTCATGTTCTCAGTTTGTGAGATCAAGCCCTTGATTGGGCTCTGTGCTAACAGTGTGGAGCCTGCTTGGGAATCTCTCTCTCCCTCTCTCTCTCTGCCCCTCCCCTGCCCTCACTCTTTCTCTCAAAATAAATAAATAAAAACATTAAAAAAAATAAACCCATGGATCAAAGAAAGTATAATGAAATTAGAAAACATTTGTAAGTAAGCAATGATAAAACAATGCTATGTTTCATAACTTATGAGATGTAGCTGAAGTGAATATTGAAAATTAATAATCCTAAATTCTTTTCCTTTTTGTTTCAAAATTTCTTTTGTGTTTATTCAGTTTTGAGGGAGCGTGCGTGTGAGTGGGGGAGGGGCAGAGAGAGAGGGAGACACAGCATCCGAAGCAGTCTCCAGGCTCCGAGCTGTCAGCACAGAGCCTGACATGGGGCTCGAACCCATAAACCGCGAGATCATGACCTGAGCCAAAGTTGGGTGCTTAACCGACTGAACCACCCAGGTACCCCCTAAATTCTTTTCTTAATAAAAAGAAGAAAGCTAGGAATTAAAGAGCTAAACATTTCTATTAAGATGTTAGAGTAAACCCAAAGAAATTAGAAAGAACTAATAAAGAGTAGCAATGAAATGGGAGACAACGATACAATAGAACAAATTAACCAAAATTTCATTGCTTGAACACTGTACACATACACAAATTTATGTGTATATATTTGTATATATGTGTGTACATATATTTGTGTATATGTATATAATACACACATACCTACTCATGCAAGATTGGTCACATCCAAGCAAACATGATTTCGAATTACACAATTTTTATAATGCAAGAAACAAAACTTTAAAATTTAAAATGTCTATAGGCACCTGGGTGGCTCAGTTGGTTAAACATCCAGCTTTGGCTCAGGTCAGGATCTCCTGGTTTGTTAGTTCCAGCCCTGCACTGGGCTCTGCACCGAACAGTGCAAAGCCTGCCTGGGATTTGCTCTATCCCTCTCTCTGCCCCTCCCCACCTCAAAAACAAAAACAACAGCAACAGCCAACAACTGTAGCAGATTAAATATAAATAAATAAATAAATAAATAAATAAATAAATAAATAAAATTTAAAAATTCTGTATTTTGAAGAAAATACAGGAGCATAATTTGAGACTTTAGGGAAAGATTTCTTAAATAAGATACAAAAAACACAAACCATAAAGGAATAGAGAAATACATTAGCTGCATTAAATGTTATAAGCTTCTATGCATCTTGGGGCTCCTGGCTGGCTCAGTCAGTAGAGCTTGTGACTCTTGATCTTGGGGTTGTAAGTTCAAGCTAGCCCCATGTTGGGTGTAGAGATTACTTTAAAAAAAAAAAAATATATATATATATATGTGTGTGTGTGTGTATCTGTGTATATATGTACATATATATATATATATATAATTAAAAAGCTTCTATGCATCAAAATACAGTGTAAAAAAGAAAAGTTAAGCCATAAACTTAGAGATGTTTATTATATATAAAACTGACAACAAATTATTTAGAATGTATTAATTAATATCAATAGGAAAAAACTCCACAAACAATGTAATTCAATTTAACCAAAAAATAGAAACAGCCAATTCACAAAAGGGGGAGCCTAAATAGGCAACAGACATGATTATCCTTATTAATAATGAGATAATTACAAATTAAGATACCAGTATGTATCATTGAGATTAAGAAAAATGTCTTTTATTTATCTGAGAGAGACAGACAGAGAGAGAGAGAGAGTCAGCGGGTGAGGGGCAGAGAGAGAGGGAGACACAGAATCCAAAGCAGGCTCCAGGCTCTGAGCTGTCAGCACAGAGCCTGACATGGGGCTCGAACCCACAGACCATGAGATCACAACCTGAGCTGAAGTTGGAAGCTTAACTGACTAAGCTACCCAGGCACCCTGTGATCATGTGACTCTTAATCTCAGGGGTTGTGGGTTTGAGGACCACGTTGGGTGTAGAGATTACTTACAAATAAAATCTTCATGGGGTGCCTGGGTGGCACAGTCGGTTAAGCGTCAGACATCGGCTCAGGTCATGATCTCACGGTCAGTCTCTGTGCTAACAGCGTGCTCTGGATTCTGTGCTCCCTCCCTCTATGCCCTTCCCCTGCTTGCGTGGTCTCCTCTCTTGTACCCGCTTTCTCTCTCTCTCTCTCTCTCTCTCTCAAAATAAATATTAAGAAAAAAAGTGCTACTTAAAAATACTTGAGGGGCAACTTGGTGGCTCAGTCGGTTAAGCCTCTGACTGTAGGTTTCAGCTCAGGTCATGATCTCACTGTTTGTGAGTTTGAGCCCCACATCAGGCTCTATGCTGACAGCTTGGAGCCTTCTTGGGATTCTGTCTCCTTCTCTCTCTTCCCTTCCCCCACTTGCTCTCTGTATCTTTTTCAAAATACATTAAAATAAACTTTAAAAAATTTAAAAAAAATCTTTAAAAAAAGGAAAATTAAAAGTTGGTGATATTAAGTCTTGGTGAGGATTTGGAATGATCAGAACTTTCACATGTTGCTGGTGGGCATATAAATTGGTACAGTCACTTTGGAGAACAGTGTGGCAATATCTAGTAAAGCCAGAGACATTCATGTCCTATGACTGAGCCATTTCAGTACTCCCTAAACATTCACATTTGTGCACAAGTACAAGAAGACTTGTACAAGATGTTCATATTAACATTGTGAGAGCTGAATCCTGTAAGCAACATAAATATCCACCAAGAGGAGAATGGATAAATAAGTTATGGTATATTACTACAGCGGAATACCACACAGCAGGAAATACGAATGAGCTAGAGCTATATGTATTAACATGGATAAATGCCATGTTGAAAGACAAAAAAAAAAGCACGTGCTATAATGATGTATATAGTATAATACCATTTCTGTGAAGTTTAAAATCATGTGAAACAATAGTATTTATGGTTTCGGGATACATGCCACATAGCAAAAAAGTAAAATTGGGGGTATGGAAATGGATAAGCAAGAAATTCAGAATATTGCAAACTTTAAGGTGTATACGGAGAAGAGTACACAAAGAACTATAAATATATTTGTAATATTTTATTCAGATGGGTGATGGGTACAAAAGTATTTTTTATAATGTCATACTTTATTGGTTAGACTGGGTAGCAAAGGAAACCTTACTATAGAAGGTGTATACTGATTTAAAAGGACAACTTGGATAAAATGTTATATGGTGGTGGTGCTTACATGTTATAGATATCACAGCCATCCATCCATCCATGAACTAAATAAATGCCCAATATTATACCAATCACCGGGATGGTTAAAGTGATGGAAAATAAAGAAACCATGTTCCATTTTTCCCAAGTCTAGCAGAAGCCGACCTACGAAAGTGAATAGTTACATCACTTTATGAGTAGAGATATATTTCAAATGCTCCAGAAGTACAGAAGAAGGAAGTAATAACTTGGTCAGTGGAGCAGGTTTTCTGCTGTGTTGAGCGTAGAGAATATAAAACAGTTCTTTTCATTAAATGGAGTCCGCGATTTTGTTCATTAAGCATTTGGACATATTTTATGGTGTACCTCAAGGATATTGGTCCGATGATACTCCACCATTTTGATGTCTCGTGCTAAATAAGGGTATCAAGATTTTACCAGGCTCCGTATTCTTCAGGTTATTTCTGCTACTTGGAGGTAGATTCAAATGAGTCCTTTATAAATCACTGTGTCAGATTTATAGAGAAGGGAAGCTTGTAAAAGTGTTTCTTGTGGTCATTAAATGCCCTTTGTCTCCTGCCTAGCTTGGTATATTGATGGTCTAACCAACACATCAAAGAAATTTATGGGTTGTATCTTTGATCTCACCCTGAGAGAATAAGTAGGGAGTTGGGGAGGAGAGAGCATCTGAGTACTCAAATAATGTCTTTACAATATTTCTACAAATACAGTGTTTTTTGTTTGTTTTGGTGGGCAAAGGAATATATATTTTGACTCTCATCCAAAATGGGTGGAATAGAAAAGCCCTGAAGGGAAAACCAAGGAACATGAATTCTATTGTTTTGTTAGCTCTGTCACTTTGTGACATTGGGCAAATCGATTGGTCATTCCAAAGCCATCGTAGAGTGTCCTAGGTCTCTTTATCTGCTTTATCCACAGCCACCCAATAACCATGTAGACAGGATTTCCTCCAGTATTAGGAATCCTTTCCAAGTCTCTTTAAACATTCTGTCAGTTAATTTATTTTAAACAACCAGCAACAACAAAAAGACGCCTATAATAAATTCCATATTACGGACAATAATTCCAAAATATTAATATTAATAAAACCCTTAAATGCCAGTATTCAGGGCCAAGAACCAAGGTATCAAGGAAGGTAGAGGAGTGTTTTAGGGAAATAAAAAGACTAGTCTACAAGGGTAGTCAACATAAAGGTATTCTAAGCTTGGACCATATTTACTCTGGTTAAATCTATGACCTATTGCAAGATTTGGGATTTTTGTAAAACACTCTGAAGAACTGAACCAGAGGTACAGATTCAGGTGGGAAACAATCAAGGCCTACATATCACAAATGAAAAAGGTGAGAAGAAAATATTTCAGTCAACAACCGAACCATGGCCAGTTCTTAATTGTAAGTGTCTGCAAACTCCCTGGATGATGACACTTGGGAAACAAAGATGAATTGGCATTCAATTCCAATAATGGCCTCTGGGGTGAGAGGCCTGACTGTCTGTACTTGTGGAGCCACAGACAATGGTTTAAAGGACAAGCAGATGGAAATGGATGACAGACAGATGTCTCCCCTCCCACAGGCCAGTACCCTCCCTCTGCAACTCAGACTTGCGATCAGGAGTTTGGTTAGCTTTTGATTTATCCTGGTTCCTCATAAGTCTGTTTAGTTTCTTCAAAGTCTAATGGACACATGCATACCCTCCCCCCCCCCCATTCTCATTATCCATTTTTTCTCTTCCTCTTCCCCTCCATAGAATTCACTGATTTATTAGGTCTGTTGTTTAAGCATTTGCCTCATCTCCCTAGAATGTAATCTTTATGAGCACATCCATCTTTATTCTGGTCACCAACTGGTCGAGAGAGATTTATTGAATAAAGCTTAATTAAATCTGATCAAATGTCGGTATTTTTAAAAATTCTAGAAGTGTGATGTGAAAAGTCCTAATTTATTAGTGTATAGATGTTTTCTGTCTCCCTACCTGAGCTCACTCCAAGGAGAGAAGACTTACATCTTGTGGCAAAGAGTTTTCTTAGGTGTTTGGGGGTTAACCAGAGACAAACTGGAGGAAAATGAGGCCTATGTGCTTGAGGCATGAGGGCTGAGAGATGTGGTTTAAGAAAAAAAAAAAAAAAAAAAAGCTGCATCTACTTCAGCCTGGTTGCCGTTGGTCGTAAAAGGCCACAGAGCAGAGAGAAGGGCAGTGGACTGAGGGAAAAGGGGAAGGAAATAGGACTCGTGTCTCTGGGGGGTTCACACTTCAATCCAAAGTGATGTTTACAAGATGTGTAAGTAGACATTTTAGAAATTAGACAGATTAGAAATGAAGCATTTTCAACAATGATTGTTCTGTGTGCGTGGACCCTGTGGGTTCAGGACTCAGAGGGGGTGTACTGAACAAAAGAAAAGAGAAATTCCCCAAGTCCCTCTTTCTACTTAAGCCTTCTCCCTAAAGGTTATCTTCATTTAGCAGGTTATTTTTTAATCTTTGTTGTTTTATTTTTACACATCTTGTATTTTGAATTTTTTCTATGCGCAAAATATAAATATACACATCATATTTTTAACATAAATGCCATCAAAAAATAAAACAAGGGGTGCCTGGGTGGCTCAGTCAGTTGGGCATCCAAGTCTTGATCTCAGCTCAGGTCATGATCTCTCGGTTTGTGAGTTCAAGCCCTGCGCCAGGCTCTGTACTGACACCACGGAGCCTGCTTGGGATTCTCTCTCTCCCTCTTCTCTCTGCCTCTCCCTCATGTGTTCTTGTGCCCGAGCTCTCTCTTTCTCTCAAAGTAAATAAACTTTAAAGTGTCATCAAAATACATTACACATTTTTTCATTCAATGAAATATTATGCATATCCAGGTTAGTACATTCTGAGAAGCTTATTCTTTTTCATGGTCACATAGTATTTTATGATCTGAAGGTACCAACATTTATTTAACAATCCTTGTATTGATGACTATGTGGGATGTTTCTATGTTTTTATTAGAACAAATAATGTTGTAATGATCATCTCTATGTATTTTAGGAATTATGCAGTTATGTCTATTCCAATGACTCTTAAAATAGGTAAAAACTGTGGCGCCTGGGTGGCTCAGTCAATTAAGTGTCCGACTTGAGCTCAGGTCATGATCTCGCAGTTTGTGAGTTCAGACCCTGCATTGGGTGGCTCTGTGCTGACATCTCAGAAGCTGGAGCATACTTCAGATTCTGTGTCTCTCTCACTCTGCCCCCCCGACTTGCATTCTGTCTGTCTGTCTCTCTCTCTCTCTCTCAAAAATAAATAGTCAAAAAAAATTTTTAATAGAAAACTTGAGAGTAAATTATGTTTTCTTGTCTTTTTTTTTTTGCCACTGTGTAAGTTTAATTTCTAGTACTTATTTTTTCTTTAGAAAAAAATTTTTAATACTGTTTTAAAATAATTTTTTAAAATGTTTATTTTGAGAGAGAGCATGAGCAAGGGAGGGGCAGCGAGAGAGAGAGGGAGAGAGAGAATCCCAAGCAGGCTCTGTGCTGCCAGCACAGAGCCCGACATTGGGCTTGAACTCAAGAACTGTGAGATCATGACCTGGGCTGAAAACAAGTCAGACGCTTAACTGACTGAGCCACCCAGGCACCCCTAATTTTACTTTTAAAGTTTATCTAAGCAATCTCTACACGCAACGTGGGGCTCGAACTCACGACCCCAAGATTGAGAGCTGCATGCTCAAACCAATTGAACCAGCCAGGCACCCTGCTAGTACTTATTTTTAGGAAAAAAAATTGATATTATAAAATTCTCTGAAGCAAAGAATATAAACACCATTCACTAATTGTATGATAAATTTAATGTGTACATAATGAAGATAAGCATTTATTTTAATTACCCAAATTTTGGCAGATGTCCCTTTTGCTTTCATTTGTCAATTAGTTACATTACTGGTAATGGTGTTTTTGGACAGAGCACAATTAGTTTCATCAGCATCACTGAAAAGAATTAAAATCAGAATTACTATTTTTAGTTACTTCTCATGTCACTTCTTTTCTTTGTCATAAGTGGAATATACTTAAATATCTAGATCATGAATTTAGACTTGGATATGTTGTCCTGTGTTATGTATTAATGATATATTTCAAGAGGTGGTGAAATACAGAAAACTGTCCCCTTTTCACTGAGCCTTGTTGGGGACTGAGGCTCAAATGGAATGGATTTTCAGATAAAGTAATTGAAGTTGACTTTTTCAGGGGCTCAAATAATCTAAGCATTTTCACAAAAGTTATCCTAAATCAGTATTAGTTACCTCCTATAGTATTAGTTTTCCTTTCCAGGTAGCTTCAAACAACATACATTTCTTAACTCACAATTTCTGTGCGTCAGGAGTCCAGGTGTGGGCTTGCTGGGTCCTCTGCTTGGGGCCCCCTCCAGGCGGCCGTTGACACAGTACAGAGCATGGAGGCCACCTTACAATACTATCTTTTCAAACAGACTATATTATACTTCATTTGATGTTTCTGAAAAGGTACAAATAATAGCATGAATGTCCATTCGTGTACCTTGTTACAGAAATTAGAATCGTGGTACAGTGCAATTAGCTTTTGAGTTATAGTTACAATCAGTTCTTCTGGCTTGCCTTTTTCTCTTTGCTTTAGGGTTGGTTTCCAGAGGACTGAGTTTACTAGACTATCTATTACTAGGGAAGTAAGCAATTCTTGTTCTGGGCTGGTAGGAAAGAATGCCTACTTCCTCTCACAGTGGATCTATGCACCCTTTACGTTGCTATCCTCACACCATTTCAAATCTTCCAAAGCAGTGGGGTCAGGGCTAATAAATTAAAATTATACAGGGAACACAGAGGGTATCATCTGTCATTCAAAATTAGAAATTACTTCAAGAAATATTGTCATAAAACAGACGGATTATATTTCATATAAGACTCAGTCATCAAATAAAATGACTTCAAGTTCATTGAAGGGTAAGTAGGAAAAGAAATGCTAATAAATAAAAATAGTTCACTGTGAAGTGTTATGTCATTTTTCATGCACTGGTTTCATACATAATTTTTATCAAGTATCGTACCACAGGGTTGCTTAGTGTTGGTGGCATAAAAACACATTTCCCCTGCGAACAAATTTGCCCTTTGATTCAGCATTTCTGGAAAGTGGACCACAGATATATTTAAAAAATGTTTATTATACCCTTTGACTGAATCATTCAGCCTGGGAGTTTATCCTAAGAAAATCATAAGTTATCCAAAGAATTTTGTGCGTTTCTTATTTATCATGAAACAAATTAAAAGGTGATCAAATGAAAATATCTAATTGTATGTTAATATATGTTGTGATATTTTCAAATCATTAAAAGATGCATTTAGAGAATATTTCATGACAAAGGAGAATGTTCATCAGTTGACAAAGTCAGTGATGTTTCAACCTGGGGCCGTTTTGCATACCCTCCCCCCACTACCAGGAGGTATTTAGCAACGTCCAGAGACATTTTTAGTTGTCATAACTAGGAGACAGGGGTGCTTCTGGCATGTAGTGGGTAGGGATGAGGGTTGCTGGTCAATATTCTGCAGTGCACAGGACAGCCCCCCGTAACAAATAATTATCCAACCGAATAGTAGCACCAGTCACTAGTGCCGGGGTTGAGAAATTCTGCACTAAGTGAAAATAGTTTACTAGATTAAATGTGATTCCAGTAGAGTGAAAAGAGTCTGTCTATGGATTTTCTAGGCTATGTCTATATCTTTAAAGAATGAAACTCTTTCCCCTTTGTCTATAAGTTTAAGCAAAGAACATAAAAGTTGCTGCTAAGTGGATCAGTGGCCAGGAATGAAAGAGTAAATCTATGAAGCCTCTAACTGCTTTGTTCTCACCCCTTTTCACCTGCTGTGTGTATTCCCTATTCCCCTTTCTCTGTTCATATAAAGTCTGTTTAAAAATAATGTGTTTTGGGGTCACCTGGGTGGCTCGGTTGGTTAAACCTCCGACTCTTGATTTCAGATCAGGTCATGATCTCAAGGCTCGTGAATTCCAGCCCCACGTTGGGCTCTGTGCCCACAGCGCAGCCTGCTTGAGATTCTGTCTCCCTCTCTCTGCCCCTCCCCCACTTGCTCTGTCTCAAAAACAAACATTAAAAAAACTTTATAAGGGGCGTCTGGGTGGCTCAGTTGGTTAAGCCTCCGACTTGGACTCAGGTCATAATCTTGCCGTTTGTGACCTCGAGCCCCACGTTGGGCTCTGTGTTGACAGCTCAGAGCCTGGAACCTGCTTCAGATTCTGTGTCTCCCTCTCTCTTTCTCTGCCCTACCCCCAGTCGCACTCTGTTTCTCTCTCTCTCCAAAATAAATATTAAAATTTTTTTTTAAAACTTTATAAGAATAATATATTTTTTAGGTATATCATGTAGTTTTATTTTTGTATTTATGTACAATGAGTCATGATTATATTGGTAATTTAATGTGCTATGTATCCAAATTGGCTGCTACACATTTTCCTGACTCTTTGCTGTTTGGGAATAATAATGACTCACATATTTTACTGCATAGTATTTGCCATGTGCCTCACTTAATCTTCATGTGTAATGGGGAAGATTATTATACCCATTTTTGAGATGAGGAAAGTAAGAAATAGAAATCAAGTTCACCAACTAGGAAGTAATGGAACTACAAAAGCCAAATGGGGTCCTACAATTAGGAGAAAAGACAAAAGTAGCAAACAAAAAGAAAAAAAAGCATGCTTAATTTATGATCACCAAAAGCAAGTGGTATTTTTTTTTGAAACCTGAAAATGAAGATTTCGCATTTTTATAGTAACAATACATGTAATGATAGTGATGTTTGTGCTAAAAAATCTATTAAAAAATAATTTACTGGGTATGCCTGGCTGGCTCGGTCAGTAGAGCATGTGACTCTTGATATCAGGGTCATGAGTTCAAGCCCCGTGTTGGGGATGGAGATTACACACACAAAAAAATTTTAATATCTTTATGTACTTTTTTGTTCTATTGTATTAAGGAACATTTTTTTGCTCCCAAAACTCAAAGTCTAACATATATTTATTATAAATCAAGGTATATTGAGCTGACAGATGAGGGAGATTTTGTTAAAATCTATTTTGAGGGACACGTGGGTGGCTCAGTCATGATCTCACAGTTCGTGGGTTCAAACCCCATGTCAGGCTCCACACTGTCAGCCCCTCCAATTCTTTAAAAAAAAATGGGGAAAGGAGTGCCTGTCTGGCTCAGTAAGTAGAGCATGCTAGTCTTGATCTCAGGGTTGTGAGTTTAAACCCCACGTTAGGTGTATAGCTTACTTAAAAAAACAAAAAAAAGAGGGACACATGGGTGGCTCATTTGGTCGAGCATCAGACTCTTTTTTTAAAAATTTTTTAAAAATGTTTATTTATTTCTGAGACATAGAGAAACAGAGCACGAGAAGGGGGGTGCAGAGAGAGAGGGAGACACAGAATCCGAAGCAGGCTCCAGGCTCTGAGCTGTCAGCAGAGACCCGGATGCAGGGCTCAAACACATGAACTTTGAGATCATGACCTGAGCCAAAGTCGGATGCTTAACTGACTGAGCCACCCAGGTGCCCCAGCATTAGACTCTTGATTGGGACTCGGAACATGATCTCTTGGTTCATGGGCTCCAGCCCCGCCCCGCATCAGGCTCTATGCTGACAGTGCAGAACCTGTGTGGGATTCTCTCTCTCCTTCTCTCTCTGCCCATGCCCAGCTTGTGCTCTCTTACTCTCTCTCAAAACAAATAAATAAACGTTAAAAAAAAAAAAAAAAAGGAAATAGATCATAGGAATCCCTGAAAAGCTATACCAGAAGAAAATTTATTCTAGGGCTAGATATAGTAGTTAGATGAGCCCTAAGAAAAATTGAAAACATGTTTATTTCAGTGGATTAGTATTAGTTTTTAATAAAGATTACTAAAAATTCTCTGGTCTGGTTTAGCGAAAATGAGCTAATTTTTGGAGGAAGTTTATGGTTTGTACCCTTCAAGCTAGTAATAAATACATAGAATTCATATGGTTTTTAAATGTCAGTGTGCATAATTAATAACCCATACTTACTAAATGAAGAGGAGACATTTAACATGAAAATAGAGCAATTAGGCTTCTGTAGTTTGTAAAAGGATGCAAAGATTCCTATTTGCAAATACTATTGACTTTTAAATCATTCTCAATTGGCAAATTGAGTGGGTGTTGTGACTTTTGAGAACTCAGTGAATACTAGAAGGAAATAAATTATTAAGCCTTTAAACAGATTTCTGTGTGAGCTCCAGGTATTCGGATTTATACCTTTCTAACTTAGTTGTCCCTGGCCAGTCTCAGGTACTGATCGACTGAGAGAAGTAGGTATCTGGAAATGCAGTGACTTATAGTGGCGGAAGGCTTGAAAAGCAGAGTATGTGGGGGCACCTGGGTGGCTCAGTCGGTTAAGTGTCTGACTTTGGCGCAGGTCATGATCTCACTGTTTGTGGGTTCGAGCCCTGCATCGGGCTCTGTGTTGACAGCTCAGAGCCTGGAGCCTACTTTGGATTCTGTCTCCCTCTCTCTCTACTGCTCCCCCACTTGTGTGTGTGCTCTCTCCCTCTCTCAAAAATAAACAGTAAAACAAAATTTTTAACATAAAAAATAAAAAGAAAAAAAATAGAAAAGGAGAGTATGTGTTCACCAGATGCCAAACACTGGCGACAAATTTCACTTTGTCATCAGGGGAACTGAGGTTTATTCACATGCCCATTTCAGCACATAGGACAGTTCCATTCAAACGGCATGAGCAGATGGATTGGCTGTGTCTAGGTGGACCAGTATTCCTCCTTCCTCCCTCCCTCTCCACTTCCATATCAACCCTTGAGGTTACTTATTGAATGTGAGTGTCTCTTCTTTGTATATGTATTCCTGCAGCAATTTACCTACTGTGGCTGCTCTCATTTCTGCTTTTGGCTTTATTCTTCAAGGCTACCTTTGATGATTATTTTAAATAAAATATTCCCTGAATATGAATACTACAGCAAGAGTTGCAGACTTAGACACACCTTATGGTTTGCCCTTGGTTCTTATACCTTGAGGGATGGCTCTCTTTGTATCAAAGTGATTGTAATGTTTATATGTTTAGTAATCATACCTTGGGACTATGTGGGAGATTCTTCTTTTTTTTTTTTTTCAGCCTATATATATCTCATTTATGCTATGTCTCTAGTCCTACCCATTGTTAAGGTTTAGAAATCAACCACAATTGTTGAAACGTATAAATCTAACTGTATTCCTCCTCTGGGAGCTCTATTATGTCACAGCTATTGGGTTAAACTATGAGGTATTTCATATGTTTTGGAAATTTAAATCATTTTGTTGGGACCCAAGATTAACCTGCTAGATAACAACATCCTGCAGTGAATTAAGTTTCGGCAAGTTTCCAATTTTGTTTCTTTCTCCTGCTATTTTTGTTAACTTAAATAAATTAAATTTCTTTCTAGAGAATAACATCCACCCCAGATCCTTCTTTTAGGATGTCTGCTCATGTCATCTTCTGTACCTGAAACTTATACTAGGCAGTTTCAGGCTCTTTATCCATGTGTAGGAGCAAAATGATGAGGCACGGATACCAGATTTGAAGGGGTGTTACCTAGGAAACAAATCAAATTCTAAGACTGTGTTTTCTATAATTGTCCATGATTAGAGATGAACCCTTGAAATTGAACTTCCCAGGGATGTGCCTTTTTGTGAGCATGCTGTGCACAGAAACCAATGAAAGGATCAATTAAGCAAATATATTTGATGAGATATTCAGCATTTCTTTTCTGCCTTTTGCCCTTTAAACAGCTTAAGTTCTGTTTGCCCTGTAACAAATATAACTACTTTGGGTTTGCTGATGGGGAAAGAAAAATTTAATTATGGAGCACTGAGGTTTTTGAATATTTGGGATGCTTGAAGAGTAATGAAAAGTACAGGATTCATATAGGCCACCTAAGTTCTTGATATAATGGTTTTTAAAATTTTTTAACATTTATTTATTTTTGAGAGAGAGAGAGACAGATCACGGGGGGTGGACAGAGAGCCAGGGAGACAGAAAATCTGAAGCAGGCTCCAGGCTCAGAGCTGTCAGCACAGAGCCTGATGTGGGGCTTGAACTCATGAACTGTTATTACAGAACCAGGCTGGACCTCTGGTGGAAAAACCAAGCGACACTCGGAGATCGTGGTGGATCAAAGTTTTATTTTACACCTGCAGGCTCAGGGGAGATCCTTTTCCAGAGATCTGAGCCGAACGCATGTGGGAGGGGTAATTTATAGCGTTATCTCTTCTGCATTCAGGGCGGTTTGCACGTGTGTGGAAAACAGAGCAAGAAGAACCCGGAAGAGGAGTCTCTAAGTTAGGAACTAGAGTTTATGTTACTCCCATGGGCCATCTAATGGTGCAGAACTTTACTTATTTTCCCAACACTGTGAGATCATGACCTGAGCTGAAGTCGGCCTCTCAACCCACTGAGCCACCCAGGATCCCCTTGAAATAATGTTTTATTATAACTTTAAAACAAATTCTGGATGATTTTATTTTTATAGAAACAGTATAAAGCAAGCATTATTGGGGGGGGGACACTATTGTAAAACTCAAACTCTAGCTCCTATAGTTTATAACTCCAGATACCATAAAAACTGCAAAACAAAATATAGCAACCCCAAGATTTTAAAGAAACTTTGACCTCCATGACAAGTCTCTTGCACGGTGAACTTCTTTCACATGAGATGAGAAGATGGCCTGCACACCCTTGTTCCCCGCCCTCCCCCCCCCCCCCCAATGGCCTGCAGGCAGTGTCCAGGTCCCAGAAGTGCCCATGGCTGATCAGGGCTGTCAGTAGTCAGCCCTTCTGGCCTTGGTCACTCAAAGCCAAGCACTACATGGACGATGTTTTATGTAAATAATTTGTATATTCTTGACTTCTGCTGTAGTTTTGGTATGCCTAAGTTGCTGATCCGATGGCTCAAAACAGTACACGTTAGGGAAGCATGGGGTTTAATCGGTTAAGCATCTGACTTCGGCTCAGGTCATGATCTCATTGGTTTGTGAGTTCGAGCCCTCCGTTGGGCTCTGTGCTGACAGCCCAGAGCTTGGAGCCTGCTTCCGATTCTGTGTCTCCCTCTCTCTCTGCCCGTTCCCTGCTGGTGCTCTGTCTCTCTCTCTCAAAGATAAATAAACGTTAAAAAAAAGAAAAAATAGTATATCTTTTCCTTTTGGTCTCACAGTGAATGACTACTGTAGGCAGTATAATGCCCTTTCTCCAAAAATTTCCATGTCCCAGTCCTGAATGTTATCTCATGTTGGGGAGCAAGAATTCTTATGCCCTCAAAGGTTCTTCTAGCTGGACTAAGAATCAAATTGACATGAGAAAATCTAGTTTAATAGGCATACATATGTACAAGAATCCACATAGACATGGGAATTCCAACGACAGACAAAATGAGGTATGTATGTCATTCTGAACTAAGGAGAATGGGTAGAGTTCTGGAATTTTAGAAAAAAGAAATAATGTGTGCTCTACCATACAGATGGGTCACTCAGATAAAGTTTATCTCTGCTAATAGCCCTTATTCTTGTGAAGACCCCCAATTTAGATTCTTCTGTGTAGTTAAGGGAGGGACAAAGGTTTCTTTTGAGCCTGCAGGGTGTCAAGTGCCTTCAGCTCAAAATAATCCATACGCCAAAGTGGCACATTCAATCACATGCCAAGGAAACTCTGCAGATGTGATTAAATTAGGGATTTTGAGATGGGAAGATTCTCTTAGATTATCTGTATAGTTCCAATGTAATCACAAGGGTCCTTACAAGAGGGAGGCAGGAGGATCAGAATCAGAGAAGGAGCATAACAGAAGCAGAAGTTGGGGAGGGAGAGGGAGAGGGAGAAAGAGAGAGAGAAAGATTTGATGATGTGATTGTGCTGGCTTTGAAGATGGAGGAAGGTGCCATAAGCCAAGGGATGCAGACAGCCTGTAGAAGCTAGAAGAGGCAAGGAAACAGAATCTTCCCTAGAACCCCCAGAAAGAACAGCTTCTGACCTTTGATTTTAGCTATGTGGGACCTGTTTTGGACTTGTAGCCTCCAGAAATGTAACATAATAGGTTTGTGTTGCCTTAAGCCACTGAGTTTGTTACAGGAGCAATAGAAAACTAATGCAATGACAAGTTCGTGTTTTTTCGAATAGACCACTTTTTTTCTGATTATAATAATAAGCTTCGATAATTCCAAAAATATTTACTCTTCAGAAAAGTATAAAAGGGGGTGCCTGGGTGGCTCACTCAGTGAAGCACCTGACTCTTGACTCCAGCTCAGGTCATGATCTCTGGATTCATGGCTTTGAGACCTGCATTGGGCTCCATGCTGAGTGTGGAACTTGCTTGGGATTCTCTCTCTCTTTCTCTGCTCCTCCCCCATGCTCACTCTCTCTCTCTCAAAATAAATATTTTTTTTAAAAATTCTCTTTAAAAAAGTATTAAAGGACAAAGGAAACCATGACTTAGAGAACACAGCAGTTCTGTTGAAGATTGTTCTGTGTTGGGACCTTCTGACCCTCAACCCCCAACCCCTCCTTTCTTACTGTCAGAGTCTAATGAACACCTTATGCCATAAACTATGGAACTGGACTGCTTATTTTTTGAACTTTCCCCTTAAGTGTGAGATCTTAGAGCTCCGTTTTCTTCCATTGCGTTCCTGGCTTTTAGCAAAATTCTTAACACACAGTAGGTCCACAGTCAACAATTGCTGAACTCATTGATTAGTTGATTAACTGATGCAGTGCTATTAAAACAGTCCTTGTTAGATATTTCATTTGATACTTAGTAAATATTTAACATCTGTTGAGTATCTATTGTGTGTGAGACTCAATCCTAGGCACTGTATAAAGAAGTTCCTTCCCCTGAGGTGCTTATATTTGGAGGGGATGCACAGACAACAAAGAAACAAGAAAAACAAATGAATACACAGCTGTATCAGTGCTTTGAAGGAAAATAAATGGCTTGTGGAATGGAGGGGGTTGGGTTGCTGATTAGATAGGGAAACAGAGAAGACCACTTGAAGAAGGTGACATTGGAGTAGAACCTGAAAGACATGAGGAAGTGGGCAGTGTTATTAACCCAACTAAGAGCAAGGGTCCTGAGTCGGGAGGATGCTTGGCATATTCAATGAGCCACAAAGTGATGCCTGCGGATAGAGCCCAGTAAATGAATGGCAGACTGTTGGCAGAGAGATTGGAGAGGTAAATTGGGCCGGTCCTGAGGGCCATGGTTAGGACATTGACTTCTACTCTGAGTAGCACAGGAAGCTTCAGGAGGCGTGATCTGATGGTCTATAAATACCACTCTGCCTGCTGCATGGAGATTAGGCTATAGGCAGGGAGAATAGGAGTCCAGGCAAGCGATAATGTTGGTTTAGATCCCAGTTGCTGTGGCAAAGGTGGTGCGAAGTCACCATATTTTGGATATATTTCTAAGCAAGTGCTAATCGGATTTTCTCATGAATTGGATGTGAGATAACAGGATATGAATCTGGAGTTCTGAGAAGAGGTCCAGGCTGAAGACCTGAATTTTGGAAGCATCAGTGGATAGATGGAAGAGATCTGGGCTCAGAGCACCACAATGTTTGCAGGTAAAGGAAATGAGGACACTGAGAGGGATTTTCATTGTTGACCTTGAATGAGCAGTTCAGATAGAATGGTGGAGAAAAACACCTGATTGCAGTAGGTCCAGGGAGAATAGGTAGGCAGGAGGTGGAGAAAGTGTAGGCAAACCAATCTAGAAATTTAGCTACAAATGCAAACACTTAGGCAGTAGCTGGAGAATGATGTGGGACCACAGAAGGCCTTTCACTTTTAACACAGGAGATGTTACAGGATATTTGAATGCAGGTAGCGATGATCAAATAGAGGGGGGGGGATTGAAGGTGCAGGAGGCGTGGGCGTCCTTGCTAAAGTGATCCGCTTGAGTGATCAAAAAGTGGGGGTGGGGCCCAAGGGTCCTGTGAAAAGCTTGGCCTTAAAAGTGATGAAGGAACAAATCACATATTTTCTGAAAAATTGACAGGGACATATATTTTAACAAAAGGATTTTTATGCCAGTTTTTAGTGTGAGAGGCTCTTCAAAATTTGTAGCTTTGATACAAAAAAGAGAAATACAGAAACTTGTGGAAATTTTCCTGATTTCGAGGGGATAACAGGATGTAACATGTTTTAAAAGCCTGGGCTTTCAGGAGTGCCTGGGTGGCTCAGTCGGCTAAGCGTCTGACTTCAGCTCGGGTCATGAGCTCATGGCTCATGAGTTTGAGCCCCATGTTGGGCTCTGTGCTGACAGCTTGTAGCCTGGAGCCTGCTTCACATTCTGTGTCTCCCTCTCCTGCTCAACCCTGTCTATCTCTCTCTCAAAAATAAATAAACATTAAAAAAATTTTTTTTTAAAAGCCTGGGCTTTCAGAGGAAACCCATATATATCGACACCTATCTAACTGTCAGTTATTATTTCTGGTTTAGCTCATTTTGTGAGAATCGTAAGTTGAGGCCACGGTTCAAGGTTCCAACCCGATGTAGTTCTGTGGGCTTTGAACAGAGAAACAATTGTTCTGTAGCTGTGGATTGCACCACCAAAGCGAGCCATATAAATAAACGTTGGGGAGCTTGAGCACATGAGGCTGATTCATCTCAGGCTCCTCCAAGCCACTGGAAAAAATCCAGCTCCAGTGACAGTGCGTTAGCATCCTTATCTCATATAAAAGATGGCCCTCTGGGCCAAAAAATAGATATATATTGTGGAACTGATATTGTCAATGTAATGAAACAGCCTTTTCAAAGATGAGATACAAGTGAGCTAAATCATTTAAAGTTGTGAAACTTGGAGCTTCTTGGGCATTTGCATTGCAGACCACTCTGTTCCCTCGTCGCACTAGGCTCTATCGGTCACTGAGAAGGTCCAGGGGAGCGCGTGCTCTGGATTTATTTTGGGGAGTCAATTTTTCATCTCAGAAAATTACTTTGCAGTATTTTTGAGAGACTGGTTAAATTATCTACACACTGCAGGTGACAATAATAAGATGGTTCAGTTACCTGCCCAGAGCCCATAAATAGTGCTGATAAGAATGGGTCTCTGAGACCTCGTCAAGATTTACCTTTGGAGGCAGGAGACAGGCTTCATTCCCTCCTTCCCTCCCCCTTGCCTCCTTCCCTCACTTCTTGCTTTTCTCCCTCCTTCATCTTTCTCTCCCTTCCCCCCTTGTCTCCCTCTCCTGCACTTTCCCTGCGTGCCTCCCTTTTCTCTTTCCTTCCTTCCCTCCCTCTTGCCTCCCTCACCTTTGTAAATCCCATGAACCATGACATACACCACACAGATCGCTGGAAATGTTCTCACTAAGTTGCACAGTGCACAAAGCAGCTGGTAGAACAGCTCCTATTTTTTACTGAACTTAACCCTTTCTAAAGCATGTTTGCAGAAAATTTCCTTGAAAACGTTCCACAATCCTGTGGGTTAGATATTACCCTTATTAGCTTACAGTTTCAGTCATTTGGCCTTGGAGAATACAAGATGCTCACCCAGGGTTGCACAGACAGCGAGTGGCAGCGCTGATAACAAAATCCAGGTTTCCTGGCTCCCAAGAATCTTGCCCTAATGCTGCATAATCTCTCCTCCTCGTCGCCTCCTCATTAGTGAAGGCAAACAGGCACCATCGCGAGGCTGATAGAGCCTGACAGAATAGCCGTGCCTGCTGCTTTCTCCATAAAATTTCCCCAGAGCGGTCAAAACTTTTCCAGGGCTCCACCTCCACCCTGACCAGCAAAAGGAAGGACCCACCAGGCAGTTGTTTGACCCAGCAGTGAGTGATTATACAGCAACACGAGTTTCCACGAACACTCACTGGCACCAGCAAGCCTCAACCTGCCCAGCGGTAAAATAGATGGTGTAAGTTTCCCACCACGTCTGACATCGTTCTCATTAGTACTTAATCATGCTTCTCGACTTATAGCCGGGAAGAGCACATTGCTATTTCGTTTCCTGATACTGCTGTTGGAAACGGGGCTATTTTTCACTCACCGTGTCTGGGAAATGTGCACTCTTTATTAACAGAGGGGTGATTGGGAAATGCGCACTCCCCATGAAATATATGGCTACTGAATCTCTTTTCCGTTTCCGTCTCTGTTCCAATATTCATAAAAGATTTGTCTAGGGTTACAGCAATTATTTTGTCACCCATACCCTATGGTGTCACAGTAATTAGGTGGATGGTGGGAGAACACAGCTTTATGGACTATGTAATTAATCATGCCTGCTGGTGTGCATTGCCTAGTATCCAACAATGCAGGGCTGACACTAACCAAACCTCCCACCTGACTGCCTTCCCCCAGTGTTATGTAATTCAAAGGGCATTTACAGAAAAGGCTGTGGTCAGCTGAAAATGTGGACAATAGAAATAATAGCTATCGGGGTAATTTTGTAATTCTGAGATCATATTTTAAATTGCGAAAATAGCTCATACATTTCAAAGGTATGGATCACATTGCAGTAAACACACATACACCCATAATAAATGTATTGTTTTTTAAAATTTGCTACCAGTACTTCTTTTTTTTTTCTTTTCAAGGCAATAGAGCATTATAGATGCAGATGAAGGTCTCCATCCCATTGCCCTCTCCTCCTCTGCAGAAATAACTGGCATCCTGAGAGTGTTTATTTTTATACCTTTAGTCTCTCTTTATATATATATAATATACATACATATATATATATATCCATATACCATATATTGTATCATTTAAGGTTTTTCAGAATGTATCTAAATGGTTTTATCCTGTATTCTTTTGCAACATTTTCCCTGCATGCAGCATTGAGTATTTGAGGTTTGTCCAAATTGATACATGTAGGTCGATTATTTAAAACCTATTAGGGTTCATTGTATAAATAAACTAAGATTCATTTATCCAGTCACTTCTTAATGAACATTCGTATTACTTCCAGTTTCTTTCTAATACAAACAACACCCCAGTGAACACTCTCGCACACACGTATGAGAGTTTCTCTACGGCCAGAGTCTACAATTTTTTTTTTTTTTCATAAAGGACCAGATAGTAAATATTTTCACCTTTGCAGTTTTATCTCGCCTCTGTCACAACTACTAAACTCTGTCCTGGTAGCGTGAAAACACCATGGACATTATGTAAAAAAATGGGCATGGCTGTGCGCCAATGAAACTGCATTTATGGACGCTGACATGTGAATTTCGTATCATTCTCATGTGTCATTATTACGCATTTGATATTTGTCCTCGGCTACTTAAAAATGTTAAAAAACATTTTGAGGGTCACCTGGGTGGCTCAGTCCGTTAAGCATCCAACTTCGGCTCACGTCATGATCTCACGGCTCGTGAGTTTGAGCCCCTCGTCAGCCTCTCTGCTGTCAGCGCAGAGCCTGCTTTGGATCCTCTGTCTCTTTCTCTTTCTCTCTGCCCCTTCCCCACTAGCTCTCGCTCTCCTTCAAACATAAATAAACATTAAAAAATGTTTTGGGCTCATGGGCTATATAAAAACAGGCATTGGGCTGGATTTGGCCCAAATTATGATTTGCTTCCCCTTGCTCTAAGGAGTATGCCTAGAAGGGGCATTACTGTACCAAATGGCAAGTGGGGCTCCTTCTTTACTAGATAGTGCCAGATTACTCTCTAAAATGGGTGTGTTCATTTATCGTTGTACTCTTGTCTACATTTTCCATTAGCCTCGTCTACACTTGTCATTATCAGACTTTTTGCGTATTGCCAATCACATGTGTGGGAAATTGTTTCGTTTTTGTTTTAATAGTTGTTTTCTACAAATGGGCATTTCCATCATTTTATTCAGGATTACTAGATAATACTTCATGTGTTCATTGACTTCTGAGTTTCTTTTCTTTTTTGTTTTATTGATTTGCCTGTTTCCTTTCCAAGTGTTTCACTGGGTTGTTGGCCTTTTTAAAAAAACCAATTTGTAGGACTCTATATACTCTGCATACGAATTCTTTGACAGAAATAAATGCTGTATTGAAAATGTCTCAAGTTTGTGTACACTGGAATAGTTCACATGAAATTCATCAATATTTTATTCATAGGCTGTATTTTTTGTAAAAGAAACTTCCAGAGTAATTTACTTGCTTTAAAGTCATTGCTGTCTGCAGCTCCCACTCCAAAATCGAGAAGGAGGTGACACTTCTCTTAGCCGAGCCCATCCTCCTGACTTTTCTTCCTGTGTCTTCCCTCCAGCCCCCATCTCCCAGAACTGCCCCTTCCTCTCCTCCTTCTGTGCGCCTTCTGTGTCCAAGTAAATCCTGTTCTCAGGTCCTCACTTAGATACAAATCCCTCATGCTGCGTAGAGATTTTTCCTAAGAGATCAATGTCTTCACCCAAAGTGATAATTGATGCAAAATTTCAAGGATCAGTCAGCTTTAAAAAAAAAAAAAAAGGAGGATTTTCTTGATTCCCTGAAATCAAGCCAGTTAGACTGCAGTAGACCTGCCTTACTACTGCCAAGATAGGTGAGAATATTCCTTCAATGCAGCATATTACTGATTTAACGTATGGTTCTTATATTCTACTAATGAAATTTGAGATATAAGAAGATGTAAGTGTTGCCAAAACGCATTGCGTGTTTTTCTAGCTTTTCTCTAGTGACAAGAGATTGAAACCACTTTTACTCTGCATGGGTTTGCACGATGTAGAGTGCAAGAATTAAGATAACTTCTCTTTTTCTTAAGTTTATTTATTTTGAGAGAGAGAGACCATGAGCAGAGGGGAAACAGAGAGGGAGAGAGAGAGAATCCCAAGCAGGCTCTGTGCTGTCTGTGGCTGGAACCCCACAAACTGTGAGATCATGACCTGCGTTGAAACCAAGAGTTGGACGCTCAGCTGACTGAGCCCTCCCGGATGCCCATAAGATCATCTCTTTTATCCTGTAACTCTTACAACAGTGTTCAGAAACATTCTTCTCCAAATGTTTTATTTCTTTTTTCACCAAATGTTTTAATTTATGGTCTTTGTAAAGAGAAGTGCAGTGTTTGTGAAGGGAAGAAGGATCTTGCAGGCTCTGTAGGTGTAGAGGATTGTAACCAATGATAAAGAGGTTGAGAGAAAAAAATTTTTAAAGGGGCACCTTGGTGGCTCAGTCAATTGAGCAATCTGACTCTTGATTTCAGCTCAAGTCATGATCCCAGGGTTGTGGGATCGATTCCCGTGTTGCACTCCACATTTAGGGTGAAGCCCTGCTTGAGATATTCTCTCTCTCTCTCTCTCTCTCTCTCTCTCCCTCTCCCTCTCCCTCTCCCCCTCTCTCCCCCTCCCTCTCCCCCTCTCTCCCCCTCCCTCTCCCTCCCTCTCCATCCGTCCCCCTCCGTCCCCTCCCCTGTGCGCTCTCTCTCTTTCTATATATAAAATAATATTTAAAAAAGAATTTAAATAAGTTGAGGAGTAATAAGCTTACAGGTGGAGGAAGGCAATTTACTTGGCCAGATCATGTCAGAAACAGGTGCGAGTGGGTCTGATGCCTATGAAGGCTCTAATTTGAATCCACCCGAGTGGGTCTGATGCCTATGAAGGCTCTAATTTGAATCCACCCTTGAGCCCGGTGACTGAGCGTGTCTACTACCTGGAGATATTCCACGGCTTTGCCTGGGCATAGAACAAACCAGGTAGCACTTCATTTCGCTCTTTAATTTTTTAGATCGGAAATTATTATCTGTATATGCCTGTGTTCATTGAGCATGAGAGGTGGCCAGAGACCAAAAACTTTGGGCCAAATGTACTGTCAATGCTATTGAAGTTTGGGAGGGCATGGGCTGTGGTGGAACATCTCATAAGTTGCTGCCTGGAGGTTTCTGGAGAGACCACAGGAATGGTGATGGTGACATTTGGGAAGAAACCAAAGATACCTTTCAGAGAACTCTGGAAGTCATTTTCTTCCTATCTATAAGGAAAGAATAACGATACAACTCAGGACCACAGAGTAGAGGGAAGAAAGAGTGGAAGTCTGAAAAAAAAAACAACCCAGATCTGAACAGATTTTTTCCTCCTGGGTCAAGGATGTTCTAGATGCCACCAGGCAACGTCAGGGAATGAATGTACCAAGACTCTCCAGCCTGAGTCTTAGAAGGGAAGAGGAGAAGGACAGTCAACTCAGCAGCCTGGATTGAGGGATGTGCTCAAGATACAACTATTCATGGTAAAAATTCTGTATGAAGATCCAGGGAGGAAGAAGAGCCTTCCTTGCAGTGGATGTCACAAGACAGAGAGATAGAAACGGAAGCTTTTAACCTTCTCGAGATTTAACGTCTATATCCGTTTCATAGTGGTGGGGGTGCTGGTGGGGATGTTGATGGTAACGATGGTAGTAAATGATGACTCCCAAGGGGGGATGGACAAGACTTTACCGCTACACACAGAATACGGTATTGGTGGGGCTGAGAGCTGAATACTGCCCACAGGTCTCGAAGGTAAGACCTGTATTTGTGACCTGGGGATATCATAAAAGGGATGGTCAACGCAAGTGCTATCATTAGATGCGACTTTGAAATGGAGACTTGACACTCCTTCACTGAAACCGAGCTTGCTTCCCCCTTCAGTCTATCTCAGTAGCCTTGGTTAAGAAACCAGGAGGGGGGGGGCGCCTGGGTGGCGCAGTCGGTTAAGCGTCCGACTTCAGCCAGGTCACGATCTCGCGGTCCGTGAGTTCGAGCCCCGCGTCAGGCTCTGGGCTGATGGCTCGGAGCCTGGAGCCTGTTTCCGATTCTGTGTCTCCCTCTCTCTCTGCCCCTCCCCCGTTCATGCTCTGTCTCTCTCTGTCCCAAAAATAAATTAAAAATGTTGAAAAAAAAAAAATTAAAAAAAAAAAAAAAAAAAAAGAAACCAGGAGGGGAAGATAAACACCTGCTCTCTATGAACTCACCATCTCGAAGAGGAAAGAGAGAAACACGTAATGACAGTGCTGTGTGAGGAGCTTGCCGTTGGGCTGTAACGCCTCAGATTCCCCCTGCCCCTCTGTTCCAAACCACTTCTGTCCTCGCCATGTGCACCCATAGATGAAGTGGCTCTTTTCCTCATGGACCCTGCCAGTGACCAAAATAGCCAGGTCAAGAAGATAGATTGAGAGGTCTGGTGGTCTTTTTAAAAAGTCAATTGTGGGGTGTCTGGCTGGCTCATTTGGAAGAGCATGGGACTCTTGATCTTGGAGTCATGAGTTCGAGGCCCACTTTGGGTGTCGAGATAAATAAACTTTATTTAAAAAGTCAGTCATGGGGCGCCTGGGTGGTTGGTCGGTTAAGCGTCCGACTTCAGCTCAGGTCATGATCTCACGGTCTGTGAGTTCGAGCCCCACGTCGGGCTCTGTGCTGACTGCTCAGAGCCTGGAGCCTGTTTCAGATTCTGTGTCTCCCTCTCTCTTTGCCCCTCCCCTGTTCATGCCGTGTCTCTCTCTGTCTCAAAAATAAATGTTAAAAAAAAATTTAAAAAATTGAAAAAAAAGTCATGTTATCAACATAAACAATTAAATCTGTAAGGAAATAACAGTGATAACTTATATAAAAGGGTACTTATAATCTGCCGAACACTGTGTTGAGAACCGTACTTAGAGTATGTAATTTATTCCTCACAATGTAGGTTTTTAAAAAAAATTTTTTTTTTTTTTTTGGAGAGAGAGCGAGTGCAAGTAGCGGGGAGAGGGGGCCGCGGGAGAGGGAGGGAGGGAATCCCAAGCAGGCTCCACACTCTGCCCCCTCACAACCGACTGTGAGACCATGACCTGAGCTGAAACCAAGAGTTGGACGTGCAAGTTGCCCAGCCATCCAGGCGCCCCTTCTCACAATGTTTTAAAGCAGATGCAACACGGGGCACCTGGGTGGCTCAGTCGGTTGAGCGTCCGGCTTCGGCTCAGGTCATGATCTCGCGGTTTGTGAGTTCGAGCCCCGCGTTGGGCTCTGTGCTGACAGCTTGGAGCCTGGAGCCTGCTTTGAATTCTGTGTCTCCCTCTCTCTCTGCTCCTCCCCCACTCATGCTTTGTCTCTCTCTCTCCTTCAAAAATAAGAACACTAAAAAAATTTTTTTTTTAAATAAAGCAGATGCAACAGTGCCTCTTCACTTTATCCGTCCTTCATGATCCTCTGTCTTTGAAAGGCAAGGAAAAAGAGGCTTAATTTAAGAGAGCTGCTGAAGGAAACACAGCTAGCGCTGGCCACAGCCTTGTATGGATCCAGCTCTGTGTGAGAGTGAAGCTGTCACCTGTCTCCACGGAGATGCTGTGACGCCTGGACTGCATTTTGCATGGGGGCGATGCCGCAGGTGCCCCGGCTGGCCCCACCGCCCAGCTCCCCAGCACTGTGGGAAAGTTTGCGTTCTTGGCCGGATCTATTGTCTTTGAGAGGCAAGGAAAAAGAGGCTCAGTTTAAGAGAGCTGCTGAAAGAAACACAGCTAGTGCTGGTCACAGCCAAGGACCACAGTGGGTGCCGGATTAGTTTCCTTGGACGGAACTGAGCTTTCCGTGGGTCTGGAGTCAAAGAGCCCTGGGAAAATGAATCTGGAAATGCAGACTAAGA